>NW_028261384.1:26393669-26697835 GCF_051295495.1 Thamnophis sirtalis | reverse complement strand
TGACCCCCCAATATAAGCACTTGGCCTTATTTTTGTGGTGGTCTTATTATTTTTGAGGTGCAGGAAGTGGCGAATATGGTCACCTCATGGCTTCTGCTCTGTTGCAATATTTTTGGAGAGGGCGTATTTTTGGGGCAGAGTTTAGTTTAGCGCATGCTCTCAAAAGCCCGATTGGGCTTTTTATCCGAGGAGGTTTTATATTCAGGGAAACAGGGTATAGACTTATGGTACTCAAGCCTATCTCACTAACTAGGTCTTTAGGGAAAGTATACAATGTTTTATATGTAAATCTTGCTAGGAAACTATGTAAGAATAACTTCCAACCTGCTATTTACGTACTTTCTGCTTTGTAATTAGAATGTGGGCTATTTATTCATTCTTTCTTTTTCTTTTTCTTTACAGTCAGTCTGTCTCATATCACACAGCTGGTTCTCAGTCACAACAAGCTCACCTGTAAGTACATTTATGCATATTTCCTTTCTTCCTTGATGTAAATGAATTCCTGGAAATTAATTGATTTGAACACGGTTAAATATTACAGATTTTGTAAGTGTATTGTTGAATGTTTCCAAGCCATTTTATAGAATTTTATTTCTGTTCAACATTTTATTGGCAGGAATAATAGCAATTTCATTCAAATAATGTTGTCAACACTGAAATAGCAAAAATATTTATCAGCATATTGCAGAAATCATTTTTCCTTTGCAATTAATGTTATATAGTCCTAATTTTTGCACTGAGGGAACCTTTCCTGTATCCACTAAATGAGAAGGATACTGAAGATAATCTTATCCTCCTACAATTTGCTACTTTTCCATGTCTAACCTGGTAGGTTGGCAGATTAGTTCCAAAGTGGTCTAATATGTTTCATGTATTGTTTGTTTGTTTGAATAGCTTGTAATGGCTTCTAAATTGTATAGTTTGTTGAATATATTTTCATATCTGTATTACATACTTATATATAATGAATTTTGAGACTATTAGTAGTATTGTTTTATTAGTACTTGAACCTTAAATTTCTAACTTAGAAATCCTATGATTAGTGGATTATTTTTGTATGTTATTTAAACATTGCATCTATAGTGAATGTTATAAATTTCTAAATACTGTATCTGTATGTGTGTATACAATTTTATATTGTATACAAACATTTTAAAATGTTATTTTAAAAAACTTAAACTGTTGAAGTTGATGTGTATATGCACGCACATACGTAAAACACTTTTAATTATATTATGGTATAAATGGGCCCCAAGTGTTCAGTTTTCTGCAGAATTATAATCTCTGTCGTTGCCATCAAGCCTTACCTAGAAGTACTTGTGCATATTATTTTGATGTTATTTGACAGCTTTACCAGGTAGACCAAACAAGGAACCAGATAAAATAATTTTAGTTTGTTGTAAAACTACATTAATAGCATCATGCAAATCTGAAAGTACAATTCTCCCACATTAATCTTTACAGCCTGAGAACTTAGGTAATGTCCAGAGGTATGTTCCTACCGGTTTGGCCAAGTAGGTAGTGACTCAACTGGACATGCGCCTGAACCGGTTCTATGTTCGGTGGCGCCATCTTGATTTTCTGTTCTGCACATGCAAGAACAATCTTCCAGTGTCATCTTCCTTTCTATACATATATACAATTAAACAGGGCATGGTTCAGGATAATACAGAAGTCTTTGGATGTACAGTGATGTACCATTTTATGGTTTAAAGGAAGGCTTCTCTGCTGCAAGAAGTCATATTGTATTTGTGTATATTATATACAGGGGAGCATCTGTTCATCAGTGCTTTCAAAGTAAGTAGTACACATAAACACATGAGCTTTAGAGAAAGGTATATTTTGTTTGATTTAGAAAAAGGGTGAGAGTCTAATGGGATTATGTAACGGTTGATTGTGTGATATATTTTTTCACTTTCCAAAACAAGGAGATACTTGAATGGAAGGAATATTTCCATTTTCACATTGTTGATGTGGAAAACATTATCAAAAGTGTATTGGGTAGGAAATATTATAGCAGGATATGCAATTCTCCCCCTGCTCTGAAGGGGAGATCTCTGGAAATAATGGTTTCCACATGATAAAGAGATATTGAGGCTGGAATAAGCAGGGCATGCCTCAAAGAAACTTTCTGTTCATTGCTAAAAAGAAACATTTTGCAACTACTTTCAGCAGATTCACCATAGACCCTAGGTGTGGGAGGACCACAGATGAAATGCTGAGGTCATATGCTGTCTGTGAGTTTCCCAGTCCTGCGCTATAAATTATTCAATAGTGTAAGTGAATTTATTACATATGCCCTATTTCCATTCTATAAGGGTCCTCAAGCTGGTAATCTCACAAACAGGATCAAATATAAGTCATTCACTTGTCATCTGATGGAATTAGTTGTGCTTTTCAGTGCTTAAATATATTTCATTCTAAGCCATACTTTTGAAACTTCTTGTGAGGCACATAGGAAAAAATGTTGCAAGACAGACTGCAATCCAGCTAAACAATAAATAAAAATAAATAGTGTGTCTTACCATTACTAAAAAACTGGATTTCAGTTTTCTTATTTGTCACATTTGGCATTCTTGACCTAATCCCTTAAAAAGATACAATTAATTGTCTGAGCAGATTGTTATCAAAATGACTTGGGAAAACAATGTCAGTGACATTTGATAAGCTTCACTAAGGTCATATTAGCATCTCATACTAGTTTTCTGGCTTATAAATGAGCATGCTTGCTTTGTTGTTCCACTGTTTATAGTAAATATGTCTATTTTCTAGGGTGGTAAATTATTCATGAAAGGTAAGCAGATGTCCAGTGTTTTCCACAGTTAGTGTTTGCAGCCTGACAAAAACCAGCAAGCTTTATCACTACAATAAGTCATAGCTTCTTGCTTTCAGGTTCTGCTACACTTCACCATTTTATTTGTTCCCAGCATGTCTTTTTTTACATTTCTATCCATAAACCTGTCAGAGTTAGGTATACCTGTGTTCTATAGGTAAAGGCAAAGGTTCCCCTTGCACATGTGCTTCCCGACCCTAGGGGGTGGTGCTAATCTCTGTTTTAAAGCCAAAAAGCCAGCACTCTCTGAAGATGTCTCCATCGTCATGTGGCCGGTATGACTAAATGCCAAAGGCGCATGGAATGCTGTTGTCTTCCCACCAAAGGTAGTCCCTATTTTTCTACTTGCATTTTTTACGTGCTTTCGAACTGCTCGATTGGAAGAAACTGGGACAAGTAACAGGAGCTCACTTTGTCATGCAGCGCTAGGGATTTGAACCGCTGAACTGCCGACCTTTCTTATCAACAAGCTCAGTGTCTTAGTCCTGAGCCACCGCGTCCCTTTTCTGTGTATTATAGAAGTACGCATAAGACAACAATTTATGCCTAAAAGTCTTTGGCTAGGGAAGTTTGTCAAGGGAATGTGTCCTTCTTCCAATTCTCAGCCACCCCTGGAGGTCATCTGAGCAAAGACCAAAGGTATCCTGAAAGCAAAGGGGAATTTGACTTTGGAGGAGTAGTGAGAATCCTCTTCTGTCGAATAGAAAACTGAACTCCCACTGTCTGTTCAAGCTGCCTTTTTCCTATTATCACACGCAATAAAATTGCCTAAACTACCCCTAGGCAAAGAAAGAAATGTAAAACAGTGCTTAGGCAGTGTGTGTGTGTGTGTTTGTGTGTGTGTGCGCGTGCACAAAACAATTCTTGTCTCCTCCCCCCTCCCCCATATTAGAATAAAAATGTGGGAGAAACATTTTATTAGCAGTTTTAGCATTGAAAATGCTCCATGTTGGAATAGTGGGGCTCTGAGCTGAGAATGGGGTGCTGGTTAGGATATTTTATGGTGTTGCGGCAGAGCGTGAATGCAGTTCCAGAAAGTTGAATTAAAAGACTGAATCATCCCACCTGGAAGAGAGACAAAAACTGCCCTCTCTTAAGCAGCACCCTCTTGGACAAGAAGCAAAAAGGATTGCAATTGTTGAATTAAAGTTAAGATTATCGGCTGCTGGAAAAACAGCCACTAATGAGGTGTCTATAATTGTTTCTCTTTTTTATCGCTTCTCCGCTTTCTGCTGGGTTGTAGAGGAGGTTTTGTTTTGCATTCCTCGTTTTGTTTATTGGGGGAGAAGCCTAGATATACTTTGGTTGCAGACTTCAGAAGCAGTGGTGATTCAGTGTGTTGATGATTTATGGCTGTGTGCCGATGATATCCAGGCACGTGCACAGTTCACTATTTCTTGGTTGAATTTCTTGAGACAAGCTGCAAAGTAAATCTCAGTAAAGTTTTAAACTTTTCAAGCACAAAGAAAGTTGCTGCAGCCTTCTGGCAATTAGAACAAAGGCTCACAAATTCCTTTTCTCATCTCCATCTGACAACAGATGACAGGGAGACCTGGTGAGAGAGAATCTTGTAGAATCTGAAGAAGGGAACCTTTCAACATGGGTAAAGTTGGGGCAGATAAAGGGGCAGCTTCACACACATGTCAAAAACAACATGCCAGATAGTAGCAGAGCCTCTCAGACACTTGACTCTTGTTAGGATCATTCCTTGGGGAGGACTACAAAATGAATCTAGCAGATTTTGGTTTGCTCAGAAATGATGGATCCATTAATGGATGAAGATGGCAAGAAAGTGATGGAGAGCAGAAAGAAAGAAGAACTTTTCAATTCCCTCTTTGCAGCTATAGTCACATACAAACCTAGTCCAACCTATGAAAAACAACTAAGGGAACAGGAACACAGAAAATAGGCAAGAAATTGGTAAGAAATGTCCATTCTAGATGAGTTCAAATCTCCAGGACCAGATGGATTACATTCCACATTGTCTGAAAGAGTTGGCAGACGTGATCTTGGAACCACTGAAAGAAGTCTTTCAAAGCTCCTGGAGCACGGGAGAACTGCCAGAGGACTGGAAAAGAGGTGATGTAGTTCCAATTTTCAAAAACAGGAAGAAAGTGGATCTAGGAAACTACAGACTAATCAGCTTGACGTCAATAGACAGAAAAATCCTGGAATAGATAAATAAGCAGCAGATTTATGAACACCTAGAAATGAACAAAAGGTAGTTGGTAAAAGCTAGTACCAGTTTGTTAAGAACAGGTCATGCCAGAAAAACATTACTGCCTTCTTTGATAAAGAGACTAAATTAGTGGACCGGGGAAATGCTGTGGATATAGTATACTTGGACTTCAGCATCCCACTTTTTGTGAGATAGAAAGTACCATCAGCAGATGGATTCACAGTTGGCTGACCAACTACACTCATTGTGTAATTCTCAATGGAGCTACATCTATATGGAAGGAATCATTCAGTACATTACCTCAAGATTCTGTTTTGGGCTCAATAGACATTTTTTTAGACATTTAGACATTTTATTAGGATTTATAGGCCGCCCTTTTCCCTGAGGGGACTCAGGGCGGCTTACAATCACAGGGAAGGGGGTGCAATATCAAAAGACAAACAATGTGTGAACAGAAGAAAATAATAAAACACAACTTTCATTCAACAGTCAACACTCGGGCGGGTAAATTGGGAACCTATCCCCAGGCCTGATGGGAGAGCCAGGTCTTGAGGGCTGCGCGGAAGGTCTGGATGGTGGTGAGGGTACGGATCTCGACGGGGAGGTCGTTCCACAGGGTCGGAGCTGCAACAGAAAAGGCTCTCCTCCGTGTAGTCGCCAGTCGGCATTGACTGGCGGATGGGATTCGGAGGAGGCCCAGTCTGTGCGATCTAATCGGTCGTAGGGAGGTGATCGGCAGAAGGCGGTCTCTCAAGTACCCAGATCCACTACCATGGAGTGCTTTAAAGGTGGTCATCAGTACCCTGAAGCGCACCCGGAGATCGACAGGTAGCCAGTGCAGCTCGCGGAGGATGGGTGTAACGTGGGCGAACCGCGGTGTGCCCACTATCACTCGCGCGGCTGCATTCTGGACTAACTGCAGTCGCCAGATGCACTTCAAGGGCAACCCCATGTAGAGCCCATTGCAGTATTCCAGCCTAGAGATCACAAGGGCTCGAGTGACTGTTGCGAGAGCCTCCCGGTTTAGGTAGGGCCGCAACTGACGGACCAGGCGGACCTGGGCAAATGCCCCCCTGGTCACAGCCGACAACTGGTGGTCAAAAGTACTCTTCAACATCTTCATAAGTGATCTAAATGAAGGATAGAAGTGGAACTCATCAAATTTATGGGTGATTCCAAGCTAGAGATAATTGCTAACACTTTAGAAGATAGACTCAAGATATAGAATTGCTATTAGAAAGAACAGAAATTTCCTGTTCATATTGTATTGTGTAAATGTGGTGTACGTCTAAGTTTTGTGTGTGTGCGTGCGTATTTTACATGTTTTTTAATAAAAGGGGGGGGAGAATGATCTCACTAGTCTTTAACACTGGGCCCTATCCAACAAAATGCAATTTATTGGTGAGAAAGTAAGATCTTACATGTAGGCAAGAAAATGCACAGGTATATAATAGGTGGTATATAGGGATATAAAGTATATACTGCCAAGAGCAGTAACTAAGAGAGAGATCTAGGTTTCCTAGTGGACAACCACTTAGATATAAACCAGTATGTACTGCAACTATCAAAGAAGCCAATGCAATCCTATTCTTCCTCAACAGAGGAATAGTATCAAAATCATGTAAGGTTAGTATCGCTAGACTACAGTGTGAATACTGCATCCAGTTCTGGTCACCATGATAAAAAAAAGATATTGATATCCTAGAAAGAGTGCAAAGGTGATAAGGGGTCTGGAAGCTAAACCGTACAATGAGTAGTTAAGGAAATGATATCTAGCCTAATGAAGAGAAGGACTGGGGTGATATGATAGCAGTCTTCTGGTACTTGAGGGGCTATACAAAGAAGAGGAGATGACCTGTTTTCCAAGTACTTGATGATAGGACAATAAGTGGAAGCTCGTCAAAGAAATCCTACCTGGAACTAAGGAGAAATTTCCTGACAGTAAGAGCAATTAATCAATGGTACAGCTTGCGTCCCAAGATTGTGAATGCTTCATCCCTGAAGTTTTTCAAGAAAAGATTGGACAACCATTTGTCCAAAATGATATAAGATCTTGTGTCAGGTAGGGGGACTAGACATTCCTAACTCTTCATTGACAGAGGAACTGAGAAAAGTCACTATATGCATCTGTGGTGCAAGAAAGTAAAGACTGCAAAATTCACATATACAGAAATGATCAATATAGATAAACAGAATACGAGGTGTTTAGTGAACTTTAGTTATTCGGAAGACTGTAACTTTTAGTAATACTGTAAATATTGTTCCATGCTATAAAATTAATCCAAAATTACATCATGTTATTGGAATGAAATAATGTAATCTTCCCTAAATTGATGAACTTGAAATGTGGTTCTAAGATTCTCAAAAAGTCAAACTACAAGCAAAATTAATATTTTTTCTTCTCTTTCTTTCAACTGCATGAAGTGTTCTATTGATCCAGAATTATTTTTGTTTATATGCATTTTTTTCTGTATTATTTAATGTCAGAAACCTTTTGTATTTATTATTTAAATGCTTTTAATTGAAAAATAGCTTTTTTCAGGCTATTTTCTATTTGCTATTTAATAGCTCACACTTACTGATGGTGCTTAAAAATGAGAATTTGGTTGCCAAGTGATATGGATATAGTGTGTGGTATTATGTGAAAGCCATTCCAGTTGCTATTGTTGGGCGAATCCCACATGTTAGCATCCTGCAGTCAGGTGATCATCATTTCCAACTTCCTGCCAGCCAGGTTTCCCATTGACTTTCCATGAAGGCACAAATGGCAATCACATGACTGCAACAGCCTTAACTCTAAGGACCTGTCGTAAGTCCCCCGTGTTCACAGCCATCATAACTTAGAACAGTTGCTGAATAAGCGACCTGTTTCTCAGAAACAATGTACAGTTGCTTTGACTCTAATTATAAATTGATAATTCTTGCATTTTGAATTTATGTTATGCTTAATAACACAGTTTCCCTAATTTACATTTTCTAGTTGCATCTACTGATACATTTTTGTACTGATAAATTAGGCACATAACATACCAATTTGCAAAAAAAGCAACAACAACAATAAAAAGAGGATTAAATAAAAATATCTGTAGGGGGCAAAATAACTCCTTTCTTTGCATTATTTTTCACTGGTAAATGCAGTATAAGTTTACAAATGGGATTATATATTTATTTCTTATTTAGAAATAACTTTTAATTGAGCACTTGAGATAGTTTGATATTATTAAATATCTAATACATCCAATCTACAAATTTATTAAGATTAAAAGTGAAATGAGGTTAATAAATACATTTTAGAAGGCAATTCTCCTTTGTTTCTTCTAAGTTCTGATTGCAGTGTAAAAAACAAAGCATTGCATAATTTATCCAGTGGAGGTCACTGCTGAGATATATTTTTACACTTTGACTTGGACACTTAGAAAACTTGTGAGTGGGTAACTGCATTTGTTACAGAAATATTTGTGAGGAACAAGGTGAACCTTTTTTTAACTTTCATAGCCTTTTTTCACATGGAGAAAAATGGCCAAATTCTCTCTGTATCATCTTTAAATAGTAGAAGTTATATAATTAATTTCGCAATTTTATAGTGATTGATTTTGCATCAATATAATTTCTCTTTTTACATATGCAGGTATGCAACAAGGAATCAGTAGTAGGTGAAAGAAATAGAATTGGAACTTTTTAATGTAGCCATACATCCATGCTATCGCATACATAATTTATTTGGACACCATTTTGAAGAAATGTGAAAGTGAAAAAATTCTGCAAAATTGGCTTTGGGCCCACTTTCTGTTTTTAAATCACATATTTTCTGCTGCCTATAGATATTTAATATTCATTTTGGTATGTGTTTTCCTCCCTAGGTGGTGTTCTGATTATGTTCTTTTCATATTTGTTCAAAGTCTCCCCCCCCCCTTTAGCTCTGTGAATCATGTTCTGTCCAAAAAAGGTGATTTGTAAACACTCTTACTTAAACAAATAAAGATGGCCTCTTAATTGTGAAATATCTGTTTGGAACCAACTCAAATATTGGTTAATAATAATAAGATTATTAAGCAATAATGCTTTTTCAAAAATACAAAATTTTTGACATTTTATATGGTAGGCCTTTATATATTTCAGAATAATATACACAACAGTGGATAACTTTGGGCTGAATCATGGATGTTAATTTTAAAATACTTGAGTTTTAATTTTAAAATCACTCTTGAGTGATGATGTGAAGGCAGGTGTTTAAAAAGTATTAGAATTTTAGAGGAAGTACTGGTAACAATGCAATTTATAAAATATATTGTCACAATATAAAGGGTATAATCCCAGATATGTCCTATAATAATATTTTATTTTTTAAGTCTCTGTGACTTATAACACACTATTATATCGTATCATATCATATCATATCATTATATCATACCATATTACATTAATTTAGCTGTCCTTATGAAAACACAACCCAAGGCATGATTCAAATAACAACATTGTTCTAAAAGTTTTCACTGATTTGATCCTGTCAGATTCTGGATTTTTTTTATCCAAAAATAGGGAGCAGTGACTTGTAAACCTCTAAGAACATATTAATTATAAGTAGTAGTTTAAAATACTTCATAAGTAATGGAGTAAATCTATTTGGTTGTTAAGAGTCAACAACGAACTTGGTGGCGCATAATCCTGGAAGATACAGAAATATTTTATATTAACTTAATAGTTAATACTGAAGCTTAAGTTAAAACTTTATATTTAAATTAGCGTGATTTATTGGAACTATAGTTTTTATTTGGAGAAAAATGGCTTAAAATTTTGATATAAACTAAGGTAGCTTAATATGGAAGTATGCCGTTAGATTAACGAAGTGGACTGATTTAGTGAGGACAGCAAAATAATCTTTTATCTTGTCAAAAATACAAGTATCTGAAGAAACCAAGAAAAGTGAAACTTTTTTGTTTATTTTGTTCTTGGACTATAGCAAAAATTTTCTCAGAGCCTTTTCCTTTTTCTGTATTTTGTATTCTTGGCACAGATTACAGACAATATATATGGGTCATTGTATTTTATTTATTTAAAAGATTTCTAAATTATATTTTATTTCCCAGGATGATATAAAACAAGACTTAGATTAATGCTTTTCTCCTTTGTCATGAATCACAGAATAGCAAAAAATATCCCCTTTGAATCTGCTGCTAGCTGTACGAACAAAACAGCTAGTAGCCTGACAGTGAATTTTCTTTGGGAACATAGTAGAGGGTTTAAAAATCTCCTTGCATCATTGTTTTAATTAAGTTTGTTGTGTCCATACTGATTATTAATTATTTTTAAGCACAAGGAATTTGAAGTTTAGAATTTTATCTAATTTCCCCTTGGATGTATTCTTGACTAGATTGCTTTTGTTGTGCCTGCTAATGTATAAAATAATTATGGTAGACAATTTCTTTTAAAAATCGGATCTCAATGGTTTCCAAATTTCCTGTCTATATCTTCTGTCTGTCTGTCTTCTATACTCTGTCCTAATCAATAAAGACTCTGAATAGGATACAACAGGATTATAACAAAGAAATAGTACAGCACAGACTTTTATAGAAAACTATTAAATAAAAAGCGGGGGGGGGTGTGAAGCTCACAAAGATGCCCTAATACTCAAATTACCCTAAGAGCTAAACTCCCACCGAGACAGCACTTTTTAGCGTTTCATTCAGAGGTGGTATTCAGCAGGTTCTCACCAGTTCTGGAGAACCAGTAGCGGAAATTTTGAGTAGTTCGGAGAACAGGTACTGTAAATACCACCTCTGCCTGACCCTGCCCTTATCTATTCTCTGTCTCCCAAGTCCAAGCTGATCCAGAGCGAATGGAGATTTTGCAGTATCCTTCCCCTGCCATGCTCACCAGGCCATGTTACGCCCACCAAGCCATGCCCACAGAACCGGTAGTAAAAAAATTTGAATACTCCCACTGGTTTCATTTATGAAACACCAATAGGGTTTTGCCCTCTATACCTCCGAACAAAATATTGCTACTGAGAAACTTACTCATGCCTCGTGTATTTCTCAAAAGCGAAAGACCCACAACAACTCTGTGTAGTACAACTAAGTGAGGATATGAGCTATTGTTGCTGGGTGATTTTGACCCATGTAAGGAGATCAGCCTATGATGGGCAAAATGTCTCCTGACCACACTTCACCTGCTCTTCACGGGAAAGTCAAAAACAACTTCTGAGACTTGAATCAAATCTTTTCTGGGAAGCATGCCCCTCTCCAGAGTTACTTTAAGAACCAATGTAATTAGCTTGCCATCTTGCCCTGTCTAATAAACACAAACAGTTCTGTCTTGGTAGAATTTTAACAAGTACAAATGATATGAAAATTGTAGACAGAGATCCCACTCTCCCGTATTAAAATGTATGTCTATTGAATGAGATGAAAGTGTAAAGATTTTATTTTTTGGTGGGGGGTGTCAGTATAAAATTAATAGCACAGATGTAATTATTGTAAGTGTAATAGTTTTTAAAAAACAAATTCAAGGAAAGTTAGATTATCAATAGTAATTATTTTTAATTACTAATATTTACTAATATTACTAATATTTTTAATTATCGTGACCTCAAGACTGGACTACTGCAATGCGCTCTACATGGGGCAGCCTTTGAAGAGTATTCGGAGACTACAACTCGTCCAGAATGCAGCCGCGCGAGTGATTGTGGGTGCACCTCGGTACACCCACGTTACATCTATCCTCCGCGAGCTGCACTGGCTACCGATCGGTCTCCGGATACGCTTCAAAGTGCTAGTCGTAACTTATAAAGCCCTTCATGGTATTGGACCTGGGTACTTGAGAGACCGCCTGCTGCCAATTACCTCCCATAGACCCGTTAGATCGCACAGGGTCGGCCTCCTCCGGGTTCCGTCTACTAGCCAATGCCATCTGGCTACCACCTGGGGGAGGGCCTTCTCTGTAGCAGCTCCGGCCCTTTGGAATGAACTCCCCACGGAGATTCGGACCCTCACCTCTCTCCAGGCCTTCCGGAAAGCTGTCAAAACCTGGCTGTGCCAGCAGGCCTGGGGTTGATGAGTTCCCCTCCCCTCTCGACTTGTATGGCTGTATGACTCTTGTGTATTTTAATTACGTGTATTGTGTTTGTATCCCCTTTTCCCCTTTTGAGTTGTTCGCCGCCCTGAGTCCCTCCCGGAGAAGGGCGGCATACAAATAAACTAAATCTTAATCTTAATCTTATTGGCTCCAAATTCAACATCAGTATGTCTTAAGTTCTAGTTGATAAGTAATGGTAAGGAATAACAACTGATAATACTACTGCTTTATCTCTTATTTCTTACCATCTTAGCCAGAAGGCAGAAAAAAAATATTTGGACAGAATCACCAGGACTCTTAGATCCTCAGGTGATATGGGTGCAGATTTTAGTGGAGTATAGTTGTAACTTACCTTTCAACACCAGCAAATAGAAATCTCATATTCATAACTTTCATCTCTAGCAAAAGAATATATGCCTTTATGCTTTCAGATATCTCCCCCCCCCCAAAAAAAAAGTAAGGTCTCCTTCAAATTAAGTTAAAACTTCTCATTACTACATAGTGCAACTTGTTCTCTCCAGGCTGGTTTTTCAACTTTCCTTAGCCTACAGCTTGATATTCTGTGGAAGTTTTTCATCAAGATACTACTCAGGTCCAAGTCTGTCTGGCCTCTGCTTCAAGATTCTGTTATCTGCTGCTACAATTTATCCAAATATGCTTCTACTTTAATTCTGAAGTATGACAATACAGGAGAAAGTGTTATCATTTGTGATCACCTACCAATCCATAAATATTATTTGCTTGCTTAGATTTTGCTTTAATAAATAAAAGAGAAAATTAAACCAATAGAGAATTTAAATCTTTATCTGAACTGTAGTATTCATATCATGCATCAGGGCTTTTTTATATTTCTGGATAATAGCTAGACATTGATTTGATGCTAATCTGATGTAACCTTTTTTGTGAGTATTGATCATAATAGTATCGTCTTCGGAATTGCCTCAAAAATGATCTGGCTTGATCAGTGTATTATTTATTTTAAGTTAATAGTCAAAGTTTAAATGAAGATTAAATTTAACTGAATTTTAAATTTGAATTTAGACCAAATGCATATCATTTTGAACATCCAATGTTAGTATTATAGTTGTATTATCTACAGGAGAAATAAAGTCACTCCCCAAGATTAAATTCTGAAACACCAAATGTTAAAGGAAATAGAAGCATGCTAAGGTTCCAGTTCTTAGAACACCAGCTGAGATAGTAGTAGTTCTGGTAGTTTGATGGAGCAGGATAAGTGATAGCACTTAAGGATAAGCCAAAAGCTGTTGGTATTTCAAAAGATGATAGAATGGAATGTTTCCTTTACATATATCCTTAATGAAATAACAGCTGCCAGGTAAAAAAAATTCAATACAGGTGCTCGTTCATAAACATTGTTGATTCATCATGAAGCTAAAGCCTACTCAGACATTAAGAGATTTAGAAGGCATGTTAGTGACAACAGAGGTACGTAGCTGGAGACTGCAGGAGTGCATGCCCTCAGAATCCCTCTTATAGATGCTACCAATTTGTAGTTTGAAGTATTGCAGAAGTAAATGTCCAAGTTGCTTAAGTTTATGTTGGGAATTAATGGGATTAATTGTAGAGTTGCCCTGCCTCTGCCATTTTTGAAGTCTAAATTCTGGTGTACTCATTAAAGGTTAAATTGACTAAAAAAGAGTTATAAACTACTCTGTTATAGTGTTAGCTGTCCTGAACTATGATAAGACCTAAAACCATCAACATTTTTACTCACTAATATTAGCTTCATATTTGATATATGTATCACTTGAGTTCTAGATAGACCAAGAAGTCTTGGTAACTGAGACTCACATGTTCATCACCACATGACTAGATCACTGTAACACGCTCTTGGATGCCTCAGGTAGAATCTGTCCAATTCTTGTTTGCTTGCAGAAAGGGGTCATTGAGGGTCCACACAAGAATTCAGGAAGCCTGGGCCCGAAATACAATCCTTGTCCTTTAAAATATCTTGTCTCCTGCCTCCCCTCTTTTCCAGTCTTCTGCTAGTTAGTGAAAACTGTTTTATTAGAATAAGCCATTCAGAATTTAATAGAATTAATGATTCTCAGAGCAATTTTTTTTTCATCCTGTTTTTGTTCTGTATTTTCTTGCTGTTTGTGCATTTTTATGTTTTGTTAGATAGCCATGACCTCTATTCAGAGATATTTACTTACCTAAATAGATTAACTGAACGACTTGAGGATAAGCAAAAATGTAATCGAAATGGGAGTAACTCCTGCTGGCTTCTAAAATCACAATCATATGACTATAGCACTTGCAACAGTATTGTAATGACCACAACTTTGCATATACAATTTATCTTAAAATGCTTGAAATTTCAAATCCAGAAATAAAGGTCCAGGATTTTGTACACATTCTTTAAGTTACTGCATTTAAGATACCTTGATTAAAAATGGTTGTACTATGATTCAGAATTTTGGGTAATTGAAAATTACAAGCAGAGAAACAGGAAAGTTTTAGTAGTAAAATAGATATGAATTGTCATAAGTCACGATTGATCCAAGTGATATAAAATTACTGAAAATAAAACAGATGCAACTAATGATGGCTTAAAACTGTTTTAATGCTGGGAGCAAACCAAATATTACACTATGCTGCCAGAGCATGTTTATGCTGTGATTAGTACAAAAAAATCACTTGAGGACCTACAGGTGGAATGGTGGGTTATGACACGGTGCCTGCTGGGACCACTGGATACTGTTCTGATTTGGTGCTCCTCCCCCCCCCCCCCGAGCTCTTACTGGTATTTAAACTCTTTGCCGCTTCTGCGCATGCGCATGGAGTGTACGGCACCTGTGCGACACTCCGCCAAGCAGCTGGAGCATTGCGGAGGTGTCGCAGAGCATCACAGGAGGTAAGGACGCATGCACGCACTCGTGCTGTGTGCTTTCATGTGATTGATGTTGGGCTCCGTTGTACCATACCGGTTGCACCGGGATCCAGAACCCACCACTGTACAGGTGAAGCCAAGTATCAGAAGCTATCAAGGGCAAATTTCCCCTTAAAATGACAACATATCTAGTATTAACTGATTCTGTTATTGTATGCCTACTGCATTGTACTACATGCTGTATTGTATGATTTAAACATTTCCATTGATGGGTTGATGTGATTTGTGTGTCTATCTTGCTTTTGATGTTGTTTTCTTTCTTTTTGCAGCTGTGTCACCAAATATTGCAGATCTGAGGAATTTAGAAGTACTCAATTTTTTCAACAATCAGATTGAGGAACTGCCAACTCAGATCAGCAGCCTTCAGAAGCTGAAACACTTAAATCTTGGGTAAGTAGAAATTGTGGCCAGTTGTTTTAACTTTGTTTAATTGCCTTTCCCAATCTAATGCTGGCTGGGAATTCTGAGAAGTATAATCTCAACAATCTAGAAGGTACCAGACTGAAAGACTCTTTATAAGATATAGTTGGACAAAATTATTAATTAGTTAGTTGTTTTGAAAAATATTTACCAAATATTATTCATGACCAGCAATTTTATCTTGAAATAAATAGAACTAAAACATTGTTTCTTTCAAATAGCAAATCATTCAACCTTTTGTATCAATATGAAAAATAAAATTGTGTTTCCCAGAATGGAAATAAAATAGAAATTACACTTCCAATTCTGAGTAAGCATGAGAAAAAGATTCACTTTGTTTGTGTTAGGTATAGACTGAAGTACTTGTGGTTTGACGGATGTAAGGATACGATTACAATACCCTGTTAAATTAAAGCACCTTTCCTTAACCACTTCAATTTCCTGATCTTGTGAAGAGCTGACATCCATCTTGAAAGTCTATCAAACCCACTTAAGATTTTGATATTTTTTTAAGGATGCCCATTTATTAATTTGACTTTTTATATAATTCTTCCTGCCTTTTGGTATTTGATCAGGGTTTTTATTATAGTATTGTTAGCTTCTTTGTTTAGGATTGTGCAAGGTATTATTGAAAAGATACTCCATATGGATTTTAAAATATAGTAATACTGATACAGACTATATATACCATGTAAAATGTCACTATTTCTTATGTATCAAAAATAATGCCAATTTAAAAACCTGCATTCATTTTTAGGATGAACAGGCTCAACAATTTGCCCCGAGGATTTGGCTCTTTGCCATCTCTGGAAGTTCTTGATTTGACTTACAATAATTTAAATGAAAAGTCCCTGCCTGGAAACTTCTTCTATCTAAGTAAGAAATAGTATTTTTTTTAAAAATAAAAATAAAACTTTAATCATCTTGAAAAGTTGCTTTGCTTTCTCTAACTGATTTATTTGAGAAAGACTGTCCTAAAAAGAATGTTTAAGATATATGTCTCCTCCTGCGAGTCCTCTTGAATATTTCTACATAGCTTGGCGATTTGTATCTTTTGATCTATAGTCACCTGATATTTGTGGAATAAATGGACAAACAGGTGTGCTTGATAAGCTGCGCTTCAGTCATATTTCCTTGAATTTTATTCACCATTTGTAAAATGAAATTTGGGAAATGCAGTACTCTGTTGAGACCATTACAGGAGCTGTTGTTTGTGTCAAGGAATGCTAGCTGGCAACCAAGTTGTGATTTACTTTCTTTTAATAACTCTTAGTTATATATCTTATAAATATCATGTTCTCTATTGACAATTGGTATCATCAGACAAATGCATTCACTTCATCAAGGCTCAGTGATGCTTTTTTTTTTCTGGATACCATACTTTTCGGAGTATAAGACGCACCCCCCCCAAAAAAGAGGGTGAAAATCTGGGTGCGTCTTATACACTGAATACAGCATTTTTGCCTTAACGAAATCCCGCCCCCTTTGCAAAAAGGGACATTGAGAGGGCTTGGGAGGCTTGCAAAGTGCTCCTGGGGGCTGGGGAAGGCAAAAATGAGCAAAAAAGGGGCTGTTTTTTGCTCTCCCCCCCCCGAAACCCCAGGAGCACTCTACAAGCCTCCCAAAGCTCTGCAAATAATAATCCGAAAAACACAGTAGGTGCATATATGTTTTTAAGGAGGCAGACAGGGGAAGCGGAGACGTAAAGATAGATATACAAGAATATTAAGTTAATTTTTGAAAGTGCCATTTGCTAAGCATATCATTTCTGATATGGCTTTCAGAGAAATCACAGGGTTAGGGTTAGAATTTGAAATCTATGATTCACAAAGAAATCAGCCCACACAGATCAAAAGAAGCTTTTTTCTTTGAAAAACAGTGATGAAACACTATAATTTCAATTTATACTGAATTTAGGATGGAGGATTAAGGCACAGTGCTATGTCTAATCATAGTCCCAAACTAGCTTCCCCTAACCAGAAATTAAGAAACTCTTCAAAATAATTTTAAAAAATTAAAATATTATTGCAAAACTCTATATTCAATATATAGAAAATTTTGTGTAGGCCTGATAATTAAAAAAATATATCACAGTTTGGAATAGAAATGGAATGGAACAATTTGAAGCTTGAAAATGAGAAACTAAAATAAACTTTGCTCTTTCCTAAGCATGAGTGGTATAATCTGCTCAGTTTTGAATATGATTACTGTTTTTTCGAACGTGCTTAGACATTTCAAATGTCTAATGTCTTATTAATGTTCCATTAAGGGTTTTCTTAGGGCCCCATGACTGGAATGATTGAAATATTTCTAGAACCATACAATTTGTATAAGAACTAGGGGGCAGAATGAAAAATCTACAACTAACCCAAATTATTTAAATCTTTGTTCTCTTAAAATGGTTCAACTTTCTGTTTTCATTGTGGAAGTAAAGAGATTTTTATGATGCATAAACAGTTTTTTATTTGTGTGTGTTCCATGCACCAATTCTCAACATTTCATATTTTACAATTTCACCAAACGTTTTGTCAAAAAATCTGGTCAGGAAAAAAACAACTTGTTTTTTCCCCAAGAAGAAGATAAAGTATTAGTGATTGTGTTACAATATTACTAATTAACTTAATTTAAGCACATAAAACATTGCAACAATATTGCTGACAATACTGTCCTATATTGCAAATATTCTAATATAATAAAAATTGTTGTAAATGGCATGTTGTTGATTAGTTAATATCATAATAATAATAAAATAATAATTGTTGGCTAATTAGTGGGGAAGCAATGCTTGCCACTAGGGGGACTATATTTCCACAAGCCTCAATCAAGAAATACATCCAATTAATGAATGTGTGTGCTAATGAGCTGAAACAGTATTTAGCAATATATGCACAGCCTTCCCCTAAACTCAACCCACAAATTTTACCCAAATAATTTTTGAGAGCTAACTAACTCATAACATTGTTTTATTGTATTTTAACTGAAGAAACACTCTGTAAAAATGCTCTTGGAGGCTTCAATTTGCCTTCATTCTTTTCCATTTCTCTCTCTTGAGGGCTCCTTCCACATCTGGGGAGGGGAATTGTGTCCCGCTGATTATTTCTGCATATTTGAGAAATAATATCCTAGTCTATTTTTTTTTAAGATGTTACAGCTTCTTGTTTCACAAATCTAACAGATGTATACAAAATAACCTTTTAAGGGAGATTATGGATGCTAATTTGAATAACAGTTAATAATAAGCTTGGATAGTTTCCGTCTTGACAAGTTAGTATTGTAGTGGCGTGCTACAACCTGCCAGAGAGCAATGTAGTAGAATTTTTTAATTATGTCGGCCCTTTTGGATATAGATGTTTTCCTGAGCAGAGCAATAGTACATAAGCCAGTAAATCTAAGTTTGACCTGCTTGTTATTATTGTGAGCCTTGGATATGTCAAAGGCTTTTCACCAAGTCAGGGTTATTAATCAAACCTGACACATTTTCATTGATCAGGTCTCAAATGGTCGAGTTGTATGCCACCCTGTTTATATATTACTGTTTAATTTGCAGCCACCCTGCGTGCACTCTATCTAAGTGACAACGATTTTGAAACCCTGCCACCAGATATTGGGAAGCTCACAAAGTTGCAGATAGTAAGTAATTTATCTAAATTCTTGGGGGGGGGGGATCAATTTATTTTTGCAGTCCTAGTTTGAGTAGAATCAAATCAATTTGCAAGAAGTCATGGGAGTTTATAGGAGTTAGCATCAACACCTGTATTGTCTATTTTTAATCAGAAAGTACTTATGCATACTTCGGAAGGATGGGTGGAGTGAAATAGCAAAAAGAAAAAGAGCTAGTTTCTGACAAGCCTTGGTCTACTTCTTTTCAGCTGAGAATTGATCTGATAACTTCATCCTGTAACAGGCTTAATATCCTTACTAAATTAACCTGTTTTCTAGTATTATATATACATTAAATAATAATTTGAGCAGTCGGGATTTATGCTACATGATAAATTATTCAGTTCAACCAGTTAAGTCTAACTAAGCTTAGCGTGTTGTACATATGCAGTATCTCGTGTTTGAGTGTATTTTGTATAGGCAGATTGTTTGTGTCTCTGATTAACTCTTAACTATTTTCCTTTTCGTAAAGCTTAGCTTTAGGGATAATGACTTGATATCACTCCCAAAAGAAATTGGGGAACTCACACAACTTAAAGAACTTCATATCCAAGGAAACCGTCTTACAGTATTGCCTCCAGAACTAGGTAAGTTTGGTACTTAGTTGAAGTCTAAATAGCCAAAGAGTTCTGGAAAATGTATAGTTTTGGATAGTTTTATATTTCAAATCAATTATTGCTGCTTCTCATCTTGTTCTTTCCTCTGGTTTTATTAAATTCATAGGGAGTATTCAGCAGCAAAGTTTAATAAAAATTGTTGCAACTTCTATGGGTAGCATAGAAGTTTGAGGGAGGGTCAAAGTTGGGAAGCCAAAGGATATAAAGTGAGTCATCACATGACCAGACTCAATTTTATGATAAAAAGTTCCGCTTCCCCAATGGAGGTGTTTTTTGTTAGAAATTAACCAAAAAAGGAGTCATTAATCACGATCACGTAGAAAAGTGATGGCTAACTTTTTTCTAAATGTGTGCCAAAATTGTGTATGCTTGTGCGACCCTCTCCCACATGCGGTGGGGTTTTGCCCTCCCCAGGTTTTGGAGGCTTTCCTGAATCTTGGGGAGGGTGAAAATGGCCTCCCCTGGCCCCCTGGGGACCCCTCTCGAAAGTGGAAATGAATCAACCAGTTGGGTCTGTTTTTCACCCTCCCCAGGCTTCAGGAAGGCCTCTGGAGCTTGGGGAGGAGGGGGAAATGGGCCCAATAGCCAACCAGAAGTTCAGAAACAATCCGGCGATTGGGGAGGGCGAAAAACAGACCCAATGTTGGGCCTGTTTTTTGCCCGCTCCAGAGGCTTTCTTGAAGCCTGGGGAGGGCGAAAACGGCCTTTCCTGGCCCTCCGAAAGGCCAAAAGTCAGCTGGCCAGCACGCACATGTATGCCAGAGCTGAGGGCTGCCATGCCGGCAAATATGTCTCCGTGTGCCACCTGTGGCATGCATGCCCTAGTTTCCCCATCACGGAAGTAGAACATTGCAGCTGGTTATAATGTGAGCTGACAAGTGCCCAAATTTCAAACATGTGACTGTGGAAATGAGCAATAGCTGTAAGAGTAAGTACAGATTGTAAAACACTTTTTCCAACACCATAATAATTTTGAACCATTGTTAAACAAGTAATCAAAAGTTAAGGATTACCAATAGAGTTAGAGTCAATTTCTATGTCAATTGGCATAGAAAATGATTGGGAAGAATAATTTGTACCTTGCATTTATGGTGTTCCTTTCAATTTTTCTTTAAGCATTTTTCAGGTTTTTTTGTGAATCTCAAAAAAGATACTGCTGATTTAAGAGTTATATCAATGACACTCTGTTTAATGATAAAGTTCACTGGAGCAGTAGCATCTTTTTTTTCAGACTGACCAGGAATTGAAAAAAAGATATATGTGATTTAATAAATATGAAAGAGATGCTGTGTTCCCAATCACTTTCTGTATGCGAGGTAGATAGTATTGTACCTTGGAATTTTAAAATACATATTTCCCCCCTTTTTTCAATCGACTAAACTCTTACAATCATTTAGAATTGGTTAAAACTGGATTTACACTTACGGTAAGTTAAGTTATGCCACGAATCAAAGACAAATCTTAATAAGTTATTTTTGTTTTGAATTCTGAATATTCCTTGTACCCATCATGTATCATTGACCTAGGCAGGAGATTAAGATTTAAACTATGTTGTTCGTTTATCAATATGATGTAATGAACTATTGAATAATGGATGAAATAAAAGAGCCTTCTAAGGGATGGCTCCCTCCCAGTGGAACATTAGCCTACGAAAATAAGACTGCCCCCACTTGGACACTCTTTCAAAAAGCTTTGAAAGCATGGGTTTGCAAGTGAATCTGAGGATGATATGGAGCCCATCAAATACTTGGCTTGATTGTTGTCACCAGGGATATGTGGATTTCGTATTCGGCATTATTATTTCTGTAAGCTGCATGGAGTCACCGTGGACATGTAAAGTCATATAAGATTTGTTAAATAAATAAAAAGGAATTGCTGAACTATCCATCCCTTCTAACTAACTTTTCTAGAGCTGAAATTGAAGTTCACCACACTTGGTAGACCTTAGGCTACATAGGATATAGTTTTTTTGAAACATAGTTTTGAAAATCATGATAAATAAAGCTTTTCAGAGCTTCAGAGGAGTACTTCAGCTTGATAAAATCTTGGTCAAAATGCCCTTGGTAGTACGGCTTCAGCTTCAACTAATAAGGTACCGTTTCACAGTTTTGATCAACACGCTAAAAGGGGCTTCTATGCATGCACGGCAAAGCAGTAAAATGAATTGAATTGGCCCACTTCAGTGCTTATATTTGATGCATCAGAAGAGCAATATGATTTTCTGACTCCAAGTAAATTAGACTGCTGTCATAGTTTGAACTGTCAGTGCCTTCGGGTGGAGCTGCTTCATACAGCCTTGTAAAATAAGCCCTCCCATGTAAACATTGAAGTTGGTATTCAGATATCCAGGATTTTAAAGTTGTGTACTGAAGTTGAAGACATCTAATGATTTACTGCAACTAAAATATTGCAACCAGTTACATGAAATGTCACAAAGCACTAAATTTATGAAATGTGTATGTATGTGTCTATGTTTGTTTGTATATACATACCTCAAATGTGTGTGTGTGTGTGTGTTATATTTGTGCTGATAAATAAATAAAGGGAGACTAGTATAGATCTATTTCAAGCTATTTAGCTCTCATCAGCTAGCCATACCCTTACTGGGATTCGAACCTGTGCTATATTACATCTTAGGCAGACGTCTTAGCCATTAAGCCACAGGTCCTCCTCCTTATCAGCTGAATATATATATTTAAAGTCACAACCCCTGGTATGCCCCAATTATGGGAGGAAGCTAACTGCTTCCATTCTCTGTCCATCGGCTCGTTACAAGAGACCATCCAGACAGAAAGCCCAATATTTTACTGTTGCCTTTGTTACATTTGTGTAGTATTTGTGCTGATAAATAAATAAAGGGAGACTAGTATAGATCTATTTCAATCTATTTAGCTCTCATCAGCTAGCCATACCCTTACTGGGATTCGAATACCCTTACTGGGATTCGCTAGCTGATGAGAGCTAAATAGCTTGAAATAGATCTATACCAGTCTCCCTTTATTTATTTACCAGCACAAATACTACACACACACACACACACACACACACACACATACATACAAACATCTACACACTAATTGTTTAAGATTTGGAGTATTGCTTTAGGAAAACAAAGAGGGAGGTAGAGCTGAAACAATCAGATACAGTTGTCAAAATCTGTAGGACATACCTTAAAGTGCATTGCTTTAGCTTGCCTGTGTGCAATGCTATTTAAAAATTTCAGCAAAATGCATAGTAGCCCTAAGTAAGGGACTCATTAATGGTTAGAAAATGGTGCAGAGTCATCAGAAAAAACACAACCATCGATGAAATAATGAAATGAAGTTGCACTGCTGTAACAAATTTTGTGGATGTGCAAAAATAATCATATCTAAAAACTGATGAGTGTAGGTTTTATTGCATGCCTTGTTTTATATATAGAAACAAATGATTTAACAAAATGTCAAGAGGAGGAAAAGGAAGAAGAATAAAACAAAGAAAGTAAGGTATTTTGGGTAACAAGAATGGAGAGAGGAAGCTACTTTTTGTTCAGCTTTTGCATTAAAAAATATGCTGCATTTATCATGTGGCTGTGATATATTGGGATTTCTGGAGTCTGGAAACTAAATCATTTAAGATGTATAACTTAAACAGTGTCTGTCATTTGACACTGGTGATTCTTCCGTAACATAAAATCAGCCTGGTCATCATCAAACACAAAAGAAAGGACTAAACTCCTATAACAAGATCCTGTAACAGCATCTTGTTTGTCTTATAGTGGTCTGAAAAAAGTACAGGGAATTCATTTTATCCTTATGTTAAGAAGACAGGATCATCCGTAAAGTTTGCTTTGATGGGAATGCTAGTCATGATATTCTTTGCATGTCAGTTTACTAATTTTTGAGAAATGCTTGACAAAAGAGAAAACTATATTCACAAGGAGGAATGAGTGTTCCAGAATAATTTCTAATCTAAATTTAAGCAGATTTGCTAATATCAGTTGAGACCAGCATTTGTTGGAAATACTTTGAATGTGGGATTATTTAGCTCTTTTTTTTTTTGCCTCTCTCTCCCAACACATTGGATATAGTATTTTCTTCACAAGTGCCAGTGAAGCTTGCTGTCCACCTTGCTCTTATGAGAAATTCATCCCTGTCAGAAGGACTTGCATATCAATACATCCTCAGTGGATTCTGTCATGTCTAAGGCCTTTCTTCTTTTCTTTGGGAAACAAGGCACGTGATCTCAGAGTAATAAAAGCTAAGCTTTTAAAGCATATAGCAAAGCTGAAGAAAATCATAGTTGGCTATAACTGAACATTCTGTTCAGTGGGGTTATCCCATGATTAGCCTTTAATAAAATTGGATCTGGAAGTATTTATATCTAAATAGGAAAATAAAATTAATTTCGTTCTTCATAGTATTGAAGGAGAATATATCCTTTCTGCTAAAGTAAAAAAAAAGCACTTGAATTTAAGTTTCTGTCATCTGTGACAGAAAAGTATAATAATATGGGAGGATCTTTTTAAGGACAAAGAAACAGAATAAAGAAAGGGCAATTGAGAGAAAAGTGTTAATGGAATAATAACCCAAATATTGTAATATTTTAAAAATATTTCAATGAAGACTCTTATTTTAAATATGTTACTACTTTAATTCTTTAAAACCTGGCTCAAATAGTATAGTTTTTTTTCTCAATGGACAGGGGCTTTTTTAAAGAATTTTTTTTTTTTTTGCTGGTACTAGAATCAGATTTGAAGTAACCAGAATCTTTGCCTATATGATTCAGTATTGGACTTAGAATGGGAAGACCCTCTCCACAGAAGATTACTGACTTAGTTACAGCTACAGAGTTACAGCTACAAAAGGGAATGTTGAATATGTTTGAGTATCTGAAAAAAGGGCAGGATACCTAAGGAATAAATAAAATTAGAAAGAATAATTCACATATCTGAATTAAAGAATGGAATTAGGGTTTTGTTTTCAAGTTTTTGAACGCTTTTCAACTGATTTGAATTTTTTCCACACACATTTTAAATTGTTTTATAGTCAGCTGGTGTTTAATGAATGCTTCCCTCTTTCTATTTAAAATCTGGTAATGTACGAATAAAATGTCAAACAGTTTTCTTAATTTTTGGAAAACTCTGCTCTAATTTTTAACATTTTTTTTATGTTTACCAATGTAAATGTTGAGATATATAATTTTAGTGCTACATCAATAAAATAAATGTACAAATATTAATCCTGAAGTGATTGAGTGGGCAAATCCATACTCATACTTATAATCACCATACTTTACTGTTTTTCTGGATTGCTGCATACAAAGTTACTTTCCGTCCAAAGGTGGCTACATAAACAAACATTCAAAGTAGAATGGCTGTATTTCTCAAGCTATCCTATGGAATTTCATATTTTAAAAACCGTTGATTGACAAAGTTGGGAGAAATCCATTCCTCTTTTGAGTGCAAGATGACAGCATCTTTAAAGATATCTTTATTTTTTTTAATAAATCTTTAAGCATCTCAGAAAGATGCGTATTTTGAACTCTATAACTAACTGCAATTTTGGAACTGGGCATTAAGGAAGAACAAAAGATTAAGATGGCTCCTGATGCTCTTCTTCACACCAGCTGAGCTAGCTAAATTTAAGGTGGACCAGAACTCTGAAATAAGAACTGTATAATTAACTGTAGCTTTGGAACTGGACATTATGGAAAGGTGGGAATTTAAAGAACTACATGAAATTATAAAAAATATGCATAAATCATTAAAATCAAGTCTAAATAGAATTTTGAATTCAGAAGAGCAGTAACTGAAGAAAGAAGTGAAGGAAGAAAGGGGTAGGGATAATGAATGGGTAGAAACAGCGGCAAATAAAATCAGACAGAAAACTTCATTGGGTTCACAGTGGAATAGGGAAAATTGAAAGGGGGGGTGGAATGTGTCCCAACAAAAGGAAATAAAAAGCAGACAAAAGACCTTATGGAGGTTGACAGTGGCATAGGGAAAACTGAAAAGGGGGTTACGCCCCAACAAAAGGAAATATAAAAGATTTCTTTGGGTGTGACAGTGGCTTGAAGAAAATTGAAGAGAGTGGATGTGTCAAAACAAAGAAAAGGGAGAAGACAGGAATAGAGAACTGGGACAAAAGACTTACTAGGAAAAATTCATACAATTAGAAATTGTTATATGGGGAAATATAAAGCTGACGTATGTGGTTTACTCCTAAACATGGCAATAAAATCGAGTTGCTAACTGTTTGAACATGATAATGGAAAGATAATAAAATAAAGGTTAAAATATATGGAATATGGGGAGATCATAAAGCAGAGGTGAGGTGTATGATTCACTTTTATACCTGATAATTAAACTGAGTTGCTAATTGATTGAATATGACAATGGAAGGACAACAAGCATGGGTTAAAATATATGAAACATGGACCTATATAAAACTCCTAAGATGATGAACAAAGTGAGATGTGTACTGCTTGTTATTCTATATAGTAGATTGAGGGAATTGTAATTAACATTGAAGAGTAAGGTTTGTTATTTAAAGACAATTAAGGGTAACCTAAGCCAAGATATGGAAAAATAGAGAAGGAACATGAAATATACTTACAATAGGAAATTACTGAGATTTAAAGACAGAATCACAAATTTGGTGTGTGTAAGGTTGCATAATTATATAAATATAATGATGATGAGAATAGCTGGGAATTGTAACCAAGTCTACATATTGGCCAAAAATAGGCTGGGGGTGGTTGGTTGGTTAAAAACACAATTACTATATATGCACGTATACTTTTTTTCCTCTCTTTTAAAAAAAGGAGAAAGATATATCTTAAAGTTAAATATGTATATTGAAAAGGAATTATAAATACCACCAACATAAAATGGAGCTTGCTCAGAAGCTGGAATACACCAAGTAAATAAGATGAAGAGTGTGAAGTAGAGGAGAGAGGTAAGGGAAGAAGAGAGGGGTAGAAGAGAGGGTGGAAGGGAAGAGGAGGAGAGAAAGGAGTGGAAAGAGGAGAGAGAAGGAGAGAGGAAGGGGAAGTAGAGAAGAGAAGGATGGCAGAGGAAAGAAAGGAGGTAGGGAGGAGGAGGAGAGAGGGAGAAGAAAGTGATGAATAAGATACAATTATGGAGTATGGCAAGCAGAAGAGCCAATAATTGTTTAATTGTTTTTGGGAGTTGATGGTAAGAGAAATTGATGTAAACATTTAATAATATAAACGATGTTGGCTATGTAATAGTATACATGTGGTTATATGTTATGAAAATGAAAAAATAAAAAATTTTATATACAAAAAGAATAGTTCAGCAATTCATTTGAAGTACTGTATTTAACCAGTGAGAATGTCAAACTATATGTGCATGTCTGATTTAGTATTTTCAACCAGTGCAGAATAAGAATCATGTGCTCTTCCCAGATGAAATTTTTGAAGTATGAATTTTACTTACGTTGTGCAATTGCAGCAGGCTGATTTTTATCCCAGATGTAACATAGCGCTTGCTGAATTGTAAGTCGTGGTTACTGTGTGAGTGGCTTTTAGACAACTTATGTGGTTCTTTTCTACAGGTAATAAAATAGAAAAATCCAATATGCAATTGCAGAATAAGCCTTTGAATGAAATATGATTTTCGTAGCAGCTTTGGTCAGAGGGTTACCACTAATCATACTACTGGCTTGCTTCCCCAGCTCTTGTTTGAACTAGCTAGCATAGATTTAGACAACCCCGCCTTTTGCTTATTAGGTTCTCTTACTCATAGTGCTTAATCCCACTGCCTGATCCTTGTTAAAACAGAAATACTTTTGCAGTCTCTAATAAAGGAGATAGGGTGAACTATGGGTGTTCTTGGGACTGTTGGGAGACTGAATTGCTTCCTACATATTACTTCTTAAGAAAAGATCGGATACTTGGATATCTGGCAGAAGAGCATTACAGGTAGTGCTTAACCTATGACCAAAATTGAGCCCAAAATTTCTATTGCTAAGCAAGACATTTGTTAAATGCTTTGCCGGCAGGCCTGGGGGTGATGAGTTCCCTCCCCTCTCGACATGTATGGTTGTGCGACCGTTGTCTACTTTTATTATTTGTATTTTGTCTTTTTATGTTCCCCTTTTTCCCCCTTGAATTGTTCTCCACCCTGAGTCCTCCCGGAGAAGGGCGGCATACAAATAATAAAATACAAATACAAATACAAATACAAGAGTTAGACTGCATTCTAACCACTGATCATAAGGCATTTTCCAGTGCTTTCTAATAATCGTTGCCATGTGACTGCATCACTTGATGGCAATATAGGGTATTCTGTTATCGTAACCTAAGATATGAGGGTTGTTAACCAGGAAGTGGCAGGAGTCCCAACTAAGGAATACAGGATGCCACCCATGAGTTGGTGATGGAATGGCTGAGGACAGAAGGTACAGTGTGCCTTCCATAGGAAATATTGGGAAGGAGGATGCAAAGGGCCTGCAAACAAAGGAAGGCCAGGAAAGGAGGGTATAGGGCCATGTTGGCGAACCTATGGCATGCGTGCCACAGGTGCCACACAGAGCCCTCTCTGCGGGCATGCCAGCTGTTGCCCCAGTCCAGCTCCACTGCGTATGCACGCATGCCTCCTGCCAATCAGCTGGTCTTCAGGTCTCTGCCACACGTGCAGGTGGTGGAGTGTATGTGGCGGGTACATGCGGCGAGTGCTCACATGGCATTTTGGGAATATGCGTGGCATTCATGCACTCTGTTTTGGCTTCCAGGTTGGTGCAGGAGGCCTTCCAGGCCCAAAATGGGGCGTGGGGGACACAACCCCTCGCACACTGTTTTGGGCCTGGAAAGTCTCCTCCACCAATCTGGAAGCAAAAAATGGGTGAGGGGGGGGGGGTTGGGCTCATGAGCGGGAGCATGCACAAACATGAGTGGGGGAGTGTGCACGCATGAGTGGGGAGTGTACAGAGGGTTGTGCACGCATTGCATTATGAGTATGGACACATGGGTGTGGTGTTGCGTGCACACCCTTTCGGCATGCAATGACAAAAAGGTTAGCCATCACTTGTATAGGGTATAAATGTAGGAAGGCTGGGGAAGGAGGGCATGTGGTGTATATGGTATACTGTTTGAGCGGCCTCAGAAAGACGAAAGAAAGGCAGGGTGCTGCATGAACACAAGGAGGCCAGAGGTGGAAGGTCCAGGATGCGTGCAAGCACAGGGGAAGAGGTTTCAGGGCATGTGCAAGCATAGGAAATCTAGGGAAGGGGGGCATGGGATGCACAGTATTTGGAGAATACGGTGCAAGCATAACTTCATTGAAAAACTGACCACTCTATTTAATAAAGTGCTTCAAAATGAAAAATTGGAAAAACAGTATTTTTAAAATTCTACTATTGTCATTTATTTTTGCATTATATTACAAATAAATTCTTCACTTCCAACAATATTCAAACAACTAATTGGTTTATTTGCAAGTACAAGTTGAAGTTACATATTCAAAAATTGTATCCACATGATCAAAAAATCAGAATTAATGAGATTATTGATTGATGAAATGATGGTAAAATGTGCAAGGTAAACCAGTTTACAAAAAGAGCTTGGATAGATAATAAAAAGGATTTTATCACTTACATAAGTAGATACATAAACTAAGTGGCATTAGAGCAGACATCCAGAATTTGTTTTAAAAAATTCTATAGAAAAATGGAAGATAATTTTGATGGTAAGTAAAAATTAGAAATATGAACACTAAGAAACAATTTTTTCAAGGGTATTCATTATCTCCATTGCTACTTATGATCTCAGTAATAAATCTCATTCATATCCTGAATAAAATAAAATTTGGATATCAACTGTCAAAGCAAAGTGGAAAAATATTCCACTTGTTATAGAAAGATGATTTGAAGCTATGTGGGGAATCAAAAAAATGATACTGAATACTTACATAAGAATATATTGTACACCAAGGATATTAAAATAAAATTGGGATTTGACAGACGTGATCATCAACATAAGTAAAAACATACCTTTTATGTTCCTTTAATTGAATATTAGTACTGGTTTTGTAGCTCTAATTTGTATCTATCTGTAACTTAGAGGTACACTATATTGCCAAAAGTATTCGCTCTGTATGTGATAAACTTCTGATGATAAAAGTGATCTTATGCAATCCTTCGCTGATATAATATAATAAAAGGGACCTTGTAGGTCTTCTAGTCTAATCCCTGCTTAGGCAGGAAACCCTACACCACTTCAGACAAATGGTTATCCAACATCTTCTTAAAAACTTCTAGTGTTGGAGCATTTACAACTTCTGGAGGCTTGTTCTAATTGTCTAACTGTCTGTTCGAACTGTCAGGAAATTTCTCCTCAGTTCTAAGTTGCTTCTCTCCTTGATTAATTTGCACCCATTGCTTCTTGTCCTACCCTCAGGTGCTTTGGAGAATAGCTTGGTTCCCTCTTCTTTGTGGCAACCCCTGAGATATTGGAACATTGCTATCATGTCTCCCCTAGACCTTCTTTCCATTAAACTAGACATACCCAGTTCCTGCAACCGTTCTTCATATGTTTTAGTCTCGAGTCCCCTAATCATCTTTGTTGCTCTTCTCTGCACTCTTTCTAGAATCATTTCTTGAATTTTTCTTGTTGACTTGTAAGATACCTTTTATGTTATGTTTTTACTCTTTGAATCCATTTCTGTCTATAACATTTTCATCTTTCCTACTGGGGGTGATTTGTTCTTAGATGTACAGATATATAATGTTTTTATTGCTGTATTAAATTACTTGTCTGATCTCACTGGCAGAATAACTATCAGTCTGGAAAGTGTGTCAAGGCATCTTTATCCATTGTATTAACTTTCAACCTCAGAAATAATAGCTCATTAGACCACAGACTATTAGTTCAGATGCTCATAACCATGGAATTGGTGTTAGCTATAAAACCCTAGATCAATATATAAAATTTAGGAATCTATTTTGAAATATATATTAAGTCATTCTTATACTTATTGACACATTAAGGAAAATGACAAATATATTAAACATTTTTCAAGTATTATATCCACTATGGAATTGGAAGATATATCTAATTTTATCAGGCACATATCATATCTTGCTACATTGCTTGGATAAATACTTACATTTTGGCTGGAACTTAAATTTTTCCAAAATATTGGCCAAAGATGTGACACATTTTATTTCTTCTTTGTATTGTGTTATTATTTAATAATCTGTTTTAAGATGACACAGAGCATTCTGTTTTGAAATCTTGCTTGAAATCTCAGTAAGTTTGCCAATTGTACCTATTTAAATATAAATACTTTTAACATCTGAGGGGTGCTATGAAGCCATGGCCATCATGTTGCTTATGCTTCTATCATGGTCTCGGACCTCTTCTTCCTAGCATCTTCATGCAAGCCTACTACAGTAGATGAAAGAAAACTTCTTTACATGTGTTCCTACTGAAATCCTAACATCATTTTTAGATTTTCATACCTATCATATAGTTATTATATATTTCATAGCAATCTTTCCAGAATTACTTGTAATTGTGTAATACCTTCTTTGGTAAGATGTGTCTGTTACCTGCTTTACAGATAACCCTCACTTAACTATGGTAATTGAGACTGTAATTTCAATCCCTAAGTAATATGATTACGAAGTGCAATGTCACGTGACTGCATCAGTCATATAATTGCAATCCCAGTCCATATAATTAAATGAGGATTGTGCGTTAAGTAAGCCCCTGGTTGTTCTCAAGCAAGCTAGCAGGCAGGTAAGTTGCTGCTGTTGAGTGCAAAGTGTATGGACATGGGAAGCTATGTGGGTGATCAGCACAAGCATTGTTGTGCTTGGCTGGAGATGGTTCATGCCAAGTAGGAAAGGTTGCTAATGCCATGATTCAAGGGTAGCCGCTGCTAGGCAGGAGAATGGGTGTATGTAGTTGGCAAAGAGTAAACGCAGCAGCAGATGTTGAGGGCTTACCTGTCTCAAGAGGTGAAGTGTTTCAAAGACTGGGGCCCACTTCTAAAACAACATGTTATCAACCTGACTCACCTCATCTCTCACATGGTAGTTATCCTCAGCTTATCTCCTCTCAAATAAATTTTTCTGTTTCAGATCACATGCAAGTATTTTCACGGAAGTCACAATACTTGGATGGCCCGAAAGACAAAGATGGTTTTAGGTTTTAGATGTCTTTTAGGTTGGTTTTCAAGTTTAAAAGGCTCTAAAAGACAGAGATAGAGACTAAAATTTCATATTCATGAGCATATGAATTTTATGACAATATACTAAGATGTCTATCTTTCATATGTCTATCTAGCAAACAAAAGATGTTTTTAGAGGCTGGACTGTGCTTAACTCAGCATTTCAAATTATTTTTTTTGTAAAAAACATAAGAGTATCACAAGATTTGATATCTGTCCCTTCAGGACTGTAGAGGAAGGTTCAATTTCAAACCTTAAGGGCAAAGATAATGAATCTACAATTTGCAGAAATTTCCAACACAGCCCACACACCTCTCAAGATGATCTCTCTTCCCCAGAACTAATTTATCAGGTGTTATGACTAGATCATTCCAGGTCTGTCTAATCCTTCATACAGTGAAATGTGCTGAATAATCTAGTGCTGGGAGTCTTCTGGTTACTTCCTATAAGATTGCAGAGAAATCCAAGGAAACTGTATATTAACTTTTAGACTAATAGATTTTCACACCTCTCTTCTAGGTCACATATTGATCTACTCAGTATATAGGATTTTGCATACCTCTACTGCCCTTGCTGCAGAGGTAGTATTCAGCAGGTTCTGACCAGTTCTAGAGAACCAGTAATTTTGAATAGTTCGGAGAACCGGTAAATACTACTTCTGACTGGCCCCACCCTCATCAATTCTCTGCAGTAACCTTCCCCTGGAGTGGGGACGGAATGGAAATTGTACAGTATCCTTCCTCTGCCATGCCCACCAAGCCATGCCACACCCACAGAGCCAGTAGTAAAAAAAAAATGAATCCCATCACTACCTTGCTCCTGTGTCTCTTCTTATTCTTTTCTTCTTCCTGAGTAGTATTAAAATATTCTTTTTGTAATCAGGTGGCAACTGTTCTTCAACAATATTAAATTCCTGTTTTAATTTTTTCAGGAAACTTGGATTTGACTGGTCAAAAGCAAGTCTTCAAAGCAGAAAATAATCCATGGGTGACTCCTATTGCAGATCAATTCCAATTGGGTGTTTCTCATGTGTTTGAATATATTCGTTCAGAAACATACAAATAGTGAGTATTGCATTTTTGCATATGTTTTGTTCCATGGTTCCCTGCTCTGATATTTATTAGGGCATTTTGTTCTGCAATTCATCTCCTCATAAACCAAAGAGTCAACATTTCTCTAAATGTAAATTAATTTTCCCATTCTAATGTCTTCAGGATATAGTGTTACAGTTCTCATCATTTGAAGCCACCATAATTATTGTTTTAATGCTTTTGTTTACCCTAATATGTGATTGTGGCAACGCAGGAGGTTTTTCATATGTATTTATTCCTTCTGGCCTACATTTTGTCTAAACAAAATTGCAGTGTATTTCAATTGAACTCTTCATATGATTCAACAAAACTGTAAAATTGGATAACCATTTGTCTGAAATGGTATAGGGTTTCCTACCTAAGCAAGTTTTTGGACTAAAATTCCTCCAAAGTCGTCCTAATTCTGTTATTCTATTCTAAAAGTTTTATAAATAGATTCTGAATTAGGAAAAAAAATAGAAGAATTTTGCCAATGTTGTGTTGCATATTACTGTATATCAGTAAATATATGCCTTAAATAAACATTAAGTAAATAGAACATTATATACTATTGAATTATTGTTTGTAACCTTCACTTGGCCAAAAGTGGAAGGTATAGGGCAACAATTTTTGAACCAAGTTAACTCCAATAGAGTAACTTACAGAATGTTGCGATCCATGAATCCCAGAGGAATGAAATTTGGGCAAGTCATAGCATTTAAACACCATCATGTCTTGCAACTATACTTTCCAGAAATCCATATGTTATGTGGCTCAAGAGAAGATGGGAGCACCATATGTTCACCGTCTTCCCACTTCTTCTGTTACTTACATCCAATTGGCTGGCAACAAATTTTGACATATGAGCAACCATTGTCTGCTTTGGATTGAGGCTGAAATTTGAAATCTTTTAATAATGCTGGACAGTAAGAAAATTTTGAGATATCAACTCAAATGTCTGCAAGCCCTCTTCCTCTCAGTATAGAAAGGGCCTTGAGGTCATGCTATGGTGGGAATCAGGTACAGTTTTCCTAGGATTCCACTCCCTTTGTTCTTTCCACTCCAGAAAAGTGGCAAACAGTTCCCCTTCCCTCAGCAAAGTGGAAGTGAAGAAGGAAAGGAATGATACTCCCTGCTAGCTTTCCACCAGCAACATCAATGAAAAAAACAGTAGGAAGTTGAAAGTTGCTTCTGGTCCTGTTGGATTTTTGTGGTCTTCATTTGCAATATTCCATTAGTTTCCCAGCCAGTCTCACAATCACTCACGGAGGGGGGGGGAGGGAGGAAGGAAAAATTCTGCTCCCCACCAGAGTCCCCTAAGGAAACACAGTGGGGAAACTGGGAGGAAATTAAAAGTTGCTACAATTTCCCTGAAAATAAGAACTCCTCAGATAATAAGCCCAATAGAGCTTTTTAGCCCATTCGCTAAAATAAGCCTTTCCCTGAAAATAAGCCCTCTCCGAAAATATTACAACAGAGCAGCAGCCATGAGGTGACCACACTCATCACCTCCTGAAAAGACCTCCCCAAAAATAAGGCCAAGTGCTTATTCAGGGATCAAAAGAAAATAAGACCCTGTCTTATTTTCAAGAAAATATGGTTATTTTCTCCACGGTTTGCTTAACTTTGACTTAGAAACTACCGAGGATGCGGCGCAGGCTGCCTGGAGCTCTGGGCAGTGGATGGCAAGCACCCAGCTCGGCCCTCGAGCTCCCAGAGCACTGGGATCCCACAACCCAGCCCAGCTCCACTTCCCCAAGAAAGCACCCAGCTGCTCTTACATCTTCCTTGAAGTGACTGCTGCTGGGCTCACTTTCCTTGGCTAGGTTGCTCATGGCGGGTGTGGGAGGAAAAAGTGGGTCAGAGAGAGGCCCACTCCCTCTCCTTGAGAGGAGACCCAGGTTTGTAACCAAAGTTTCCTCAGCTATGGGATGGGAGAGCACCAGGAGAAAACGGGGCAAGGGGATGGCAAAAGGGCAGCAGGGCTGCTGGTGTCCAGTGCTGAGGCAGGACTTTCCTCACATCCTCCCTTCTTTCTTCTCTTTCTTCTTTGCCTCTTCCTCCCTTCTTTCTCCTTCTCCCCCACCCTTCTGTCCCTTTCCTTTCCTCCTCCTTCCTTCCGTCTCCTTTTCCTTCTCCTCATCCCCCTTCTCCTTCCTCTCTTCCCCCTCCACCTCCATTTCACACTCTTACTGCTCCTATTCCTACCCTTTCCTTCCTTCCTTCCTTCCTTCCTTCCTTCCTCTGCACTCAGGAAGGGACGAGGGGAGGGGGAGAGATTGTCAGCGCTGCCTGTGGTCATGCCACCACCGGCTGTGACTTTCCTATGCAGGGACGGTCCTGATGAAAGGGAGCCTTGCAGGCAGCGAAGCCATACTGGTGAATGGGGCATAAAGGCGTTAGTGTGAGCGCAAGCTGGTGTACTTTATAATGTGCTGGCCATCAGGCCTAAATGCAATCAGCCTTAGATCCACCTCACTGCCTCAGCCCCACCCCATGGCATGTGCACAGGAGGCAGCAAGCACTGACGTTCTGGGTGAAAGGGAAGCACTCAGAATATAGGCAATCTGCAGGACAAGACGGTTCCCAGGGACATCAGGCTCAGCGTACATGCCGCTTCATGTGTATACTCAGGGGATGGGGCAGGGCAGCACCTCACTGTTTACAGAGCGGTCCTGTGGGCCAAGTCTAACCACATAATGGGCTGGATTTGGCCCATGGGCCTTGTGTTTGACATGTCTCGTTTATGGTAACATAAAAATGGGATTAGCAGAAGGCAAAAGAAAGAAAATTCTGGTAGTAGTGAGTAGTGCAAAAGTTGGAGTATCTTTTACATGTGGGTGAGATACATCAGTGTAATTGATGTTGTGATTGGAGGAGACTATTTCCTGAATATTCTAAAAGGAAAATTCAAGTAGAATATAAGGAACATTTTAAGTCCTGTTTTATTTTCAAAGGTGTTATAGACACATCCAGAACAGACCTAATCCAGTTACTGAATATGTTTCCTGTTTACATTTAAGGGCCCATTTCTACCCATCCAGCTAATAGTGTTAGTGGAATAAATATGTCTCCACACTGGCATAAACAAATTATATAAGTAAAGCTTAATTATGTCCTAAGAACATTATTTAGATGTGAGTCTCTTCCAACCAATGTTACCTTTTTCTGATGGAGTAGAATCTTTGGTAGTATCAGCCTGGATCAAAACATCTCCTATTTCCTGTCATCAATCCTATCTTCCCCAGTATCTACCTATTTACCCAAGTAGATTTATGTGATATTTACATTCCTACCAGTTATTGATTATCTCACTGATTATTGATAATTTGTACATATAAAATAGATTCACAAGTTGTCCTAGAATGTTGTTTGTTTGACACATATTACGAAAACAGAAGGTATTTGAGAGTAGTATATCAGCTCTGTGTTTGGAAGTGCCATAGCTTAGAAAGGGAATTAAAGTGCATAAATTATTGAAATAAGCTTTCACCTTCTGGTACATGATGCATTTTCAATGAGGCCTTCAGTAGTGAATGAATTACCTTTCCATGGATTAGAGTATATGTCAATTGCAACCACCATATGTTAGGAATTATGATGAAACCATAAAAAAATGTCTGGCTGTCTTAAATGAGATGTAAATCCAGTAATATTGCACTGAGCCATTGTCTTAATAGTTAAGAAGTTGTAATTAGCCAGAGAATGTAATGGATCCTTAATGGATAAGAATTTTTGATGCAATGTAGTTTTGAGAGATGTCCTTTTAAGACAAGTTAGGTTCTCTTCCAGGTAGTTTCAGGGTCAGAAATTTTGGGACAGAAGTAACTCTAAGCTCTTTCTATATGCAGAAAGGTTGTTGTTGGTCTTTTGTTTTTGTTTTTTGAGTATCAGATAATAATTTAGGGAACTTTGATTATATTAAAAAGGAAAGTGTTATGTGAGAATATACAAGAAAAAAAGAAAAGGTTACTTTTTATGGTTGTCCTTAAAATAAACACTTAATAAATAATCATTCTAGACTAACTCTGATTTGAAATTCTAAAGCTAATATGAATACATATTCCATTAAAATACAGTATATTACTTTTGATAGTATACCACATTGTGTTAAAGCAATTCTTTCATTTGAAACAACAAACCATAGTGTATTTCTTTTATCTTTTTGTTGACTTAAGTTTGGGTTTAGTTCTTAGAGGCTAGAGATATTATTTAGATGTTCCATATAATCCAATGTTGTTTTTACTTGCTTATTTATTCATTGCATTTTAAAGTGATACATCTGGTTAGCAAGCTGATAAACCGAAAAGATACGGAAAGGAAGTGTAATGGAAAAGATACAGAGAAGAGAGATGCATTCTTCAAATCCATAACAAAATGGATGTACCTTCCCCAAAATACAGCCAATATATGTGGTTGGGAAAACTGAGAGTTGTATTCTGATCCATCTTGAAGGCTGCACATTAGGAAAAAATACTTCCTAGGATGCCTATATTTAATTTAATCTCATTCCTCCCTCAGGAGAAAGATCAGACCTTTCTCCTTCTTCTAAGCCATGATGCTAAAGCCTTTCCATTGAAAGTATTAACTGTATAGTTTTTATTGTGCTCCTAGTCACCTTTCAAAGTAACCTTTTATATTTGAAGTATAATTCTCCAGGGATCGTGTATGTCTAAGATAGCAACAAAGACATGATGAATAGTAGACTTTATTGGTTATCATGTACTCAGCAAGTGCACATAGACATAAATGTTTAAAACAAAACAGCAAATTAAATTCCTTTGAATAATTGCATTCCTGAAACACTATTCAAAATTGGTATAATGTAATTAGTAATCTGGTGGTAAGCTTTTAATGTGATAAGAATGAAGTAATGTTAAGGATTGGCCTTAGTGGTTAGACTTCATGAAACAAGAGGAAAATTTCTAAATATGTTGTGCATATTAATTATGCTGTCCTGATTATTTCACTACGTACAGAGCTATTTTTTCTGAACAACATACTATTTCAATGATCTAATTTATGGTCCTGATTTTGAAGTCACTATCTTCATCTCAGCTAAAGTTTTTATTACAGTGGTTGCACTATTTTTCACTCTTTTGCTTTTTTCTGTGTAACTGTTATACTAAACATACAATTTTTTCACACTTGCTTTGAGAGGTGTTGTTTCCTTCAGTGACCTTGTCATTTCACTTCATGCAGTTCTTAAGAAGTGTTTTGCTTCATTATCATTGTGGAATTAACTTCTAGAATTAACCTTGTAAACCAGAGCAATTCAGTTCCATGTTTGAAAAATGGCCAGTCCTCAGAATGCCAACATTGACCAACATCAGAAGGCGCTTTGTATCTATAGTCCAACACTACTTCCATCTTGTACTCTTCCTCCCTGTTTACAAGAATGGGAATGTCATCTGTGAAGGTACAGTGTAGGGAGAATTACCTTCCTAAGTAATGATCAATGGAACCTAGAGTGACCTTTAACTGCAAATAGAAAGCTACTGAATTGATTAGTTTTATCACTGAGAAAGGGCTAATACACTTTGAATCCAGTTTCTTAAATTCAGTAAGAAATATGAGATAGTGTGTGTGTATATTGTGGCAAGAAATACAGCATTTTAAATATTGCTGCAATAGTTGGGTTATCTTCTCAGCTTCTTCATGTGATGTCAGATGATTTTAATATGACAAATGAATTTTAATATTTAATAAGTGAAAGAGAACTTTTCAGGTGGGCTAAATAGGAAATTGGACAAGATAAGCTAATTCTACTTTATTATAAGACTACATTACCAGAATTGTGTGAATCTGAAAGTAAAAAGTCTTGGTTTGTGCCATTTTGAGACAAAATTATTTAGGATCCGAATTTCAGAAAATAAGTGGTTTTAAAAATGGTTATATGTTACCTTTGATTCATGTCTTGTACATAGTCTTTTGTTTTCATCCAAATAAGAAATTTCTAAAATGTTGGGATAGAAATATACTGTGCCAAGGGCTTGTTCTCTCAGGTGGATGCTTCTAGGGGAAATATATCACTGCCAAATGTTGTTTAAGGAATAGAGTCTGTTTTATAATAAGTCAGTCCTGAACTCCAGAAAGAATTACTTAGTGATATCTAAAAAAAATTGAGGGAACCCAAATTTTTCAGAACATATTTAATATTTAATGCCCTGTTTGAAGTTACATACTGCTTTTATATCTCCCTTTAGATTATTCAGAATGGTTAACACTGTTCTGTACTAATACGGGGATCGTCTACAAAAAGTTCTATATTAGAAAGAAGGAAAATTGATGACAATATCTGCAATAATGGTTTTCTCTCAAAAGAAGTCTCCTTGGTGACATCATGTCATTACACAAAAGAAATCTTAAGATTGTATTGAGGGATACTTGATCTTCCAGATATAATTGGGCTCCAATTCTCATTCTAGTCAGATTATGATTTACTTCAAGTGATACAGATGTTTGATCATTTGAATCTGTCAGTGCTTGATTGATTAGATCAGCACGGGCCTTTTAAATTATTTTTTTGACCCTTGTGGGCCACTGAGGTATGTAGAGTGAAGAGTGAAATGCTTTTTGTTTTTTAAATCTGAGAGATAGAGACACCTACACAAAACATGCCTGTACATTTCTCCCAAATTTTATTTTTCAATGGCAGGAATAAAATCATGGGGACTCCTGAAATCTTGAAAATGGCATTGCATTTCACAGAATGTCCATCATAGAATTAAATCCTTTCACAGGAAATGAAACATTTATCTTGGTGTTTAACTAGTTAGCATTCTGTTGTTGATGTGAGTCAATGCACTATGCGATAACAGTTAATTGATGCAGCCTTCCTATGTATAGGTAGACAAGCGGAATCAGAATTGCTAAGGAAGGCAGTTGTTTAAGTAAGTCACAATCAATTTTATGACTATTTTTGCCACAGAATTAAGCTAATTACTGAAATTGTTAAGTGAATCATGAGTCGTTAAGCAGATCTGACTTCCGTCATTAACTTTACTTGTTGGAAACTGTCTAGGAAGGTTATCAAATGGCTATCATATGTCCCCAGGATGCTGCAACCATCATAAATACATGCCATGTGCACGGATTTTGATCATGTTACTGGAGGTTCTATAATAGTTGAAGTATAAGGACTGCTAGTAATTTTTTAATGTGTTGTTATATCTTCAAATGGTTGCTAAATGAATGGTTATAAATCGAGGGCTACCTGTAATCCACATAAGAACAGGTGCTCTATTTCTACTTTATTGTAAGGCTACATTAACAGAATCTTAAAAAGTCTTAAAAGTACGAATCTTTCATGTCTCTTTTACATTCTGATAAGTTAGAGGGCTTCTTTATTAGTTTCTTTCTCTTCCCCTTATGCAATTGCATGCATTGGCCCCTCTAATCTGATTGTTCTTTAGCATTTCTTCCCCCTTCTCCCAAGGTCTTTCCCACACACTATGCTGGAAATGGAACAGTTCAAAACTAAGCTAAGGAAGGACAGTACTAAAAATTGTGACATTCTTAACCCCATTATAATTTCAAAACCACTTGGATGGTTCATCATATTTACAGTGGGCAAGATGAGTTACTATGTACATTGCTTACATTCTACTTGAGACATAAATTAAAAAGCAGCATTTTTATATAAAAGAACACTCTGCAGTTTCTATTCTCTATACAGTAATATCTTGTTTTATTATATGCTGGATTTTTATTGAGCTCCAGTTTCTTATTTCAAGCTTCATATTGTGCAAGACTTTTATGTTATCCCAGGCAATTTGTGTACTTGGCTGTTGAGAGCTAACTGGTAATTGAGAAGTCATTCTTGCATTGTGAACCTTTTATCTAGTGTAGAGGTTAAGTGGATATTATTTCAAATTAACTTGACTAATTTGCAATTTAGCTAAATCCTTAATTTTATTTTAGTGAACAGATGCTACTTAAAGTCTAAAATAACTATTTTCATGCTACTGTGTAGTAAAAGTGTATGGGTAGTACAGCAGACGTAATAATATGAAATCAGAAACTTTGACTAATTATTTAAATGCTGTCCAACTACATTTTAATTTGAAAAATAGGAAAACCAAGTTACTTTCTTTTCAGGATGTTTCTATACATTTGAGAACATCTGATTTATCAATGATAGACATTCAGTGTAAGGGTGTATGTCCTTTTATGCTGTAATATTTAATTTTTTAGATATTTTAAGCAAAATAAGCTAATATTATTTTTTACTAGTAAGTTCTTAAAATTCATCACATGTTAATACCACTCCAGCATAATGTTTTCATTTTTACCTAAAAATTGACTTCTCATAATAATAATATTTTGCCAACATTAGTTTGATGTAATTGTTAAGGCATCAGGCTAGAAACTAGGAGATTGTGAGTTCTAGTGCTTTGGGCACAAAGCCACCTGGGGACCTTAAGCCAGTTGCTTTCTCTCAGTCCTAGGAAGGAGGCAATGGCAAACCACTTTTGAAAAAAACCTGCACAAACCTGTCCAGGAAGTGTCTGAGAATAGATGTAATTGAACAGTATGTATGTATGTATGTATGTATGTATGTATGTATGTATGTATGTATGTATGTATGTATGTATCCAAACAAGATGGAGACTAGAAGAGTGCTGTAAAAATGAAGAATCTCACTGGCTTAAACACACAAGGCGTTAAAGAGATTAGATAAAGTTGGAAAAGACTCCCCTCAGCTAGTTCTCACAGAAAGTTAAATAGCTCCCCTCATATATCTCTCAGCAGACTTATTTTGATGGGGAATAAATGCTAGCCACAATTTGCTTTGATCAAGGATTCCTCAGTGAGAAACTCCCAAATCTGCACTAATAGAAATTCATGGCAGAATGATTGATCAGTTTTCAAAGAATTTGAAGACTTGCTTGTTTTGTGGTAATGCAAAATATATAAATGTGTCCCAATTCTTCCAACACTTATTTCATTTTTAATAGCAATAGCAATTAATATACCACTTCATGGTGCATTCTCTGAGCAATTTACAATGTCAGTATATTGCTGCCAAAACAATCTGGGTCCTCATTTTACCAACCATTGTGTCACCATGTCTCCTCTAGTTAAATTTTTGTACCAAACTCTTACTACCCATTGAAATTATGCTCTCTTGACCCAATCAACTGTTTCAAAAAACAAACTCTAATAAGTGTGTATTTTACAAAACACCAAGAAAATTGGCTATACTTTTATCTGGGTTCATAACCCTGAGCAGAGACTGGCCTCAAAAGTACTTGGGTGATCAACCACCATGAAATATCAGGACTGAAGTACAGATTGTAGGTTGAACTTCCCAGCAAGAAGCAATGGCAAACTGCTTCAGTATTACTGCCAAAAACACTGACTTTTTCTTTCTCTCTTTAATGAGATAATTCACAAATCTATTCAAACTTTGAAACATTAAAAACAAAGCAGATGCTTCTAATTTAAAAGCATTTATTGCTGAGTGAGAGACCATCTAAGAAGGCCTAGGTGGTGGACTAGGCTAAAAAAATGGAAGATATCACTGAGGAAGACATGTCTATGGAGTCATTGAGAGTCATGCTCTATTTGAAGGTATCTGTCTTAAAAGCTACCCTGTATATCTTAAGCAGTTCACTGCTGATGGGGAAATTTGTGCTGCAACTGTAGGTTTGTTGCTTTTATAGTACAAAAATACTATATAATCCATTATATGTGATCCATTGTCCATATTATCTGGTGGTGGTATCCTATCTGATTTGGATGGTCATAAGTTTCTTCCTTCAGGCAACTAAACATAAAGGAACTAAGTTCCTTCCTTTAGTAAATTAAATTACTGCAATATATTTTGTCAATGAAGTTATCTTATGAAGCTTTAATTTTTTCATACTACAGTACCTTCACACTACCCATTGGAACATAATCCATGATGTATTATAATCCACCAGTCTCTCTGCTTCTATATGAACTGGAAGAATACAAAAGATGTTTGGTTTTGTTTCCTATTTATTTTTTGGTGAAAGCAGATGTTCCCAGCATTCTAATATTCAGAGGGTCAAGAATGTCTGTCTCTCTCTCTCTCCTGCTGGATTTTTCCCATTGGTTTATAGGATTTATAAGACATTTATCAGACAAGCTTTAAGTAGAATCAGAAAGGTCTTCACAATATGGAAAAACTCTTAGTTGTGTATATTCCTACTGACTTTCAAGTGATCTTGAGTAAGCAGATCTTCTGTTATAACCTACTGGATTTCAAGTATAAATACTACTATAATTTATTTTCAGAAAATGTTTGATAGGATGCAGTTCTCGCCAGAGAAATATATCATTTTAAATACTCCCCCTTAGTTTTCTAACTAACTTCTGAATATTATTTGTGTTACAGCATTTCCTCATAGTTCTACCTGAATGTTTGCTTAAAGTGGAAAAAGTTATATCAGATTTCACAATGAGGAGCTTGATGGTAAAACTGTATAAAATAAATATGTGCAAAATAATATTGTCAAATGAGCCCTCTTTTTATTCTGTTTATTATGGAAGCTCTAATACATATTTGGCAGTAATTTCAACTTTAACATATGAATTCCTGACAGTTTCAATTCCTCAGACTTATTAATCATGGCGTCAGCACTGGAAGAATTTTATTGGACTTCCCTAGTCATCAAAAATTTATTATCTGATAAATCAAGAAAAACAAGTAGCATCTTAATAGTGAAACAAAGTAGCCTGTGAAGAATCATTTAGGACTATATGTTAGTCAGTCATATTTTGCAGTGATTGTTGCTATTGGCAACTTTGTTTATATATTATTTAAGGTGATCAGTGTCAGAATATATATTTAAAATAATGTCTGTATACCTGGACCAATTGCTCCTACGTACAAGCCAAGTCTCCAAAATACAGCATGTTGACTTTCATTCAGTGTTGATAATTATACTATGTTCACCCAGAAAAATAGCTAACCTTTTTTTTACCTTTTAAGACCTGTATTCTGTGAAGGTTTACGGTCACTCTATAGACTAGGCTAAAACAAATGCCAGAACTAAAAGTGAGTCCTCTCTGACATCTGAACCGCCAACCTTCTGATCGACAAGCTCAATGTCTTAGCCACCGAGCCACTGTAACAAGTAGAAGGCCACAAATGGTCCATCTCTTAACCAAATACGCTGTTAATCTAATTATTTAACATGAAGTATATGAGAAGAATTCTGCTTCAAGTTGAATTTGACTTAATGATTTCATGGACATAATAATGCAATTACTTGGTGACAGCATAGTTCCAGTGTCCACTACTGGGATCTTTTCCAACTTCCCAATACATTCTACAACCATTGGTGAGAGATGCTGTGGCACATTTTTAAATTAACATTGTAAGATTTGAACAGTAACCTGATCAACCTTGTCTGGGCTTGAAAGCTAACTAAGCTCAGGCCTGGTAAGTACTTCAGTGGTAGACTATAGAAAATTATTATGGTCGTTTACGTAGTTGGCCAGATGGCAATTTTCTTTCAGACGCTAATTGGTGGCTTACTGTTTCTTCAACTTCTTTGCAAAGGTGGGATATCATGATCTCTTCTCAATTCTGGCTTTGTATGCATTTGTTCTAAAGACTTGGTTTTGGGCTATTTTTCTTTCATTTTTTCTGCTCTTTGCCACTGCTGGTTCTTGTTATCTTCTTTGCCTGCTTTTTAATGTATTGTCCATGTAATACTTTGCTTTGCTCTGCTCTGTCTTTTTACTAATTCATCTGGTCTTTCTTCGAGGCATTTTGGTCTCTCCAGTACTCAGTAAAGCTTCCTGGTGTACTAGATTCAATGCATCTTCTTCACTGTCCTTCAGATCGTATCATTATTATGGTTAGTCTCACAGTCAGCCAGATGTTCAGACTGGGTTTGGCATTTTTGTATTATTATTTAAGATTTAATCCTCAATTCGATTCACAGTCTGAAACTGGTAAAGCCCTTAACCATTCAAGCCCTAACCAAGGACCTAAGAACTATTAAATTAGCGTCTGAGTTATCAAGCAGGTCAAAGTATGGTGGTTTTTTTGCAGAGTCAGATCTAATAAATTCAAAATTTCCATATATCTAGGTAACCCTTTGGGTATTGCTACAATAGCTTCCTATTACTATTGATACAACCATTGATTTCTTCTTCCATAGTCACTCAATTTCAATTTGCAAATCACAATATTTTATTATTTTTTTCTAACTGTATTATTATAAACTTTTATTCATTAAACATGAAACTCAGTCAAATGAACATTTAAAAATTTAACACAAATATTATTGACTGGCACTGATAGTTAATAAGGGTTGATGCCAGTATTCTAGGTATTAATAGTTAGGTATAAATAAATAAGGTTTTATTATTATTATGTTTCCCTGAAAATAAGACCTTCTCAGACAATATGTCTAATAGGGCTTTTGAACGCATGTGCTAAATAAGCCCTCCCCTGAAATAAACCCTCCCTGAAAATATTGCAACACAGCAGCAGCCATGAGATGACCACACTCGCCACCACCTGCACCTAAAAAATAATAAGACATCCCAAAAATAAGGCCAAGTGCTTATTTCTTGGGTCAAAAGAGAATTAAGACCCTGTCTTATTTTTGGGAAAACATGGTACTACTACTGTAGGATAAATTAGGAAATTGAAAAAAGGAGGAGATAATGGCAAAAGATAAGGGTCCTGGGAATGAATATATTAACTAGAAATTATGCAAGTCAAGGGCATATTTAATTTTACTATTTATACATATTGCAATAGATTAATATTTAACAACTAATGAGTTTCCAGCTTATGTAGCTATTTATTTCTATTGCCATACTTTCCTAAATGTCACTTTTTATTTTTTGTAGGTGGAACAAAGTATAATTTGATCCTATTGTCTTGGAAACAAGACAAAATTTAGATACTATGGACAAAGTGTTTTCACATTATAAAACATGCCTGTAAAATAAAAATAGGAATTACAAGTGAGCATGTATCACATGTAGATTTAGATTTGTTTGTTTATTTGTTTATTGTAGATTGATAGTATAGCTAAAAGTCTATGGTAATCTAAATGAATAAAAAACTGGTGCAAAATATAGATATTAAAAATGTGTGCATGTATTCATAGACATGATTATTTAATTCTGAGACTTGGAATGTTATAGATGAGAATGTATTGCAGGTTTACCACTGACTAGCTATTTTATGTGACAGAATATCATCATTCCATATTTATTAAAAATATTCATAACTGGCTGCTGCTTGGATGAACTATGCAGTTCATGTCTCTTGAGCCAATATATTATCTTGACCACTTTATCATTGTAATGAAAATCATGTAAATTTTCAACTAATCCATGGGTGAAAAATCCAGTGGCATTTTCAGTGAGCCATAAAACATGCCTGTCCTGGGATGTGCATATGTATGTGTATGTCTAATAAAATAAAAAAAGAAGTTCTGTAGACTGTAATACAAATAACAAAGTAAGCATCAAAAATAAGCAAATATGTAGAAAGATTTTAAATGTTACAAGAGAATATTTTTTTGCTGGTTTGCAAAAACGTAACTGACTGTATAATTTTAAAGAGCAGAATTCTGTTTTTTTATTTAAAAAGTGCTTATTTCACTACTGTTCTCAGATTGTGAAACAAAATAATCAACCCATTTTTGCAGTTATGCATTCAAAATGATTTTTTCTTTTGCTAGTTAGAACATGGTATACTGAACTCAAATAACTTTGAGTCCAGAAGAATTTGTTACTAATTCACTTTATCATGTTCTTTCTAATTAGGACATGCATAATTAATATGGTAATGTGGAATCCTTGAATCAACTTTTTTCAGCCTATATACCCTCCAGTGTGTGGACTTCAATTCCTAGAATTCCTTAACCAATAGGACCATTTTTTAAGATTATTGGGAATTGAAGTTCACAAAATGCTCTGATTGTAGTAGGTGGTGCTTCAAACATATGTTCTATTCATAGCCCCTTTGATTTCCATGAAGTCATTTCTAATCAGATTAAAATCTGATGTAACTAGTTAGATAAATACATGCAACTGTCTTTAAAATAAATAGAAATCTATGTACAGAGTTTCCAGTCAAGAGACAAGAGATTAATACAGTTGCTTTTCTCTATGTATTCTCAATCAACTAAATATGTGCTCTTGACATTTATATTTTGCTTTTCAGCTTATCATTCTGGCAGAATGGTCTCCTGAGCACAGAAAGGCAGTCCCTTTAGAACTGAAGCTATATAGAATTTACATGTTTTTGTAATGTATGGGATCTAAGCATTTCCTATGGTATAATATGTCACAGAAAACAATCATTTATGAGAAATGTGTATATTGTACACATTTTGGTGCAGAAATTATAAAAATATAAAGGCTAAAGGATTTGTTTCTTAATACTGCACAGAATTTTATGTATACATGTATGGCTACTAGATGATCTAAGTATATTTGAAGTGTAGCATGCATCCAGCAGTTATGCTTAGATGATTTTGCTGTTTGGAAAATAGCTGTCTGACAGAATTAGGAGAAAATTTGCTTGAATTCACGTGCAAAGGGGGGGAAATCCTTTTATAACTCATTGTTATAAAAGAAAAAATGGCCAGTTATCAAGCCCAATGTCTAACAGGTGCACAATGCATATGTGTTACAGGAGGGTCCTTGACTTACAACCATTCAAACTTACAACAGTAAAGCAGAATGTTGACTTGCATCCGGTTCTCACACTTAACGATGGTTACAGAATCTCCAGTCACATTTGGGTGCTTGGCAACTGGTATATATTTATAATAGTTGCAATATCCTGGAATCATATGATTGTCATATGTGATCTTCTGTGAGGCTTCTGATAAAGAGTCAATGGCTCAACAACTATAGTGAAAGTCATAAAATTGGACATGACTCAATTAACAACAGAAACTCTGGTCTTAGTCATCATCATCATAAATTGAGCACTGCCTGTACTAAATATCATTCACTCTCATACCCTTGCTTTTAGCCATACAGTAGTGCTTCTCAACCTGTGGGTCGGGACCCCTTTGGAGATCAAACGACCCTTTCACAAGCGTCGCCTAGAACCATCAGAAAACACATATTTTTGAAAAAAATACGGAAAACATAAAACAGTTGTATGGTTGGGGTCACCACAACATGAGGAACTCTATTAAAGGGTCGCGGCATTAGGAAGGTTGAGACCCACTGCCATACAGGATTTGGTGGGAAATGAAATTCAGCAACATTACACACAAATTCATTTTGCTATATAATATTTCTTTAAAAAAAGAAAGAAATAGGTGCTGTTCAGCTAATATTATTATATGAGGAATGGCATTAAAAGTTTACAGTTAAGTTCTTCGATTGGTGTGTGGAATCAGTGGTATTTGTTCCATACACCGATGTCATTCCATCAGCAGATAGTGACTGTATTGGTCTCCATGTGAAATACAGTATTGAAGTTCTGAAACTTACGGCCCTTTCCAGCCTCAGTAGCTTTTTATATAATGCTGTATAGTCCCTTTCCCAAGCCATCCAAATGGATCGGCATCACTAGCACTGAAAAACATTCTAGAGTTTAATTATGTCCTTTGTAAATAAAAATAAAAATGAGAATTTTTTTCCTGCCAATTCTGAATCTCTCTAATAACATTTTCTAACAAATCTTAATAAGGTAAAGAATGTTAGGCTTTTTTAACTAGTTTCATGAATTATATTATCCTGAACCGCTAAAATTGGTTATCTGAATGTGTTTTATTTAGAGCAGGGAGAAAAGAGACTTAAAACAAGCTAAAATAATTATTTTCTCAGAGTAGAGCATGCCTTGTTAACCCAATCATTGTTGCGTTCTTTACTATTACTGTACTTCACAAATTGTAGAACAAAAATCCTGATGAACTCTGACATGGTAGAAATGTCAAGTTTATTTGTTTAGAGTTGTCAGTCCGTAATTTCAGAAATAAATTTTCACCCACACATCACTTTCCTGCACTTTGAACAGTAAATTCATGAGCAATCAAAAATTGAAATGAAAGGATACTAATATAATCAAAATAGTAAAAGCTTATTTGTGAAACTTGGCAGAATCTTGCCTTCTCTAGCCTGTTCTCCAGATGTAGTGAAGTATAACTCCCATACTCTGACGTATAAGGGTGATGGATTTTGAAGTGAAAGCTCATCTGGAGGGCAACGTAAGGGGATGTTGATATAGTGAGCTAAGCATAGCCTTGTTCATTTTCAGAATGAAAATTTGGAGATTATCCAGCATGCTTTCAATTTGCATGTCTGCTAATTACTACTATTTAATTTGTTGAGCTGTTCACCGGTGTTGCAACACCGGCTTTATTATGTCAGTATTTTATTCTTTTGTTTCAGAGCTGCAAATAAACTTGAATTATGCTCAATTCATAAAAGGTCTTGCTGAATTATTTTCTTGACAAGTTTAAAATACCAGTCAATTTATTAACTTGTTTGTTAGGAAGTATAGTTCAGTCTTTATAGATCAGTGAAAATATATCTCAGGAAGAAGCACTTTTCTGCCTGTGGGTTGCTGAAACTTAATTTTGTACCATGGGAAGTTTTTCAGTTAATTTAATATTTTGTATTTTCTCCTTTTATATTTTATGTCATTTATCAGTTAACTGAGAATTAATTAGAAATATATTCAAAATGATACAGTTCTCTTTCTAGTGACAATTTCCATGTCAGGTGCTTTGTAATACCAGCAATTATAATATCTGTATATTTTTATTATTTTCATCTGTATATTATATTTTAATTCTTTGTGGTATGCACCCCATAGAATTTTTGGCAGATTAGTTAAATATGAACAAATCCCCAAAAATAGTTTTATTTGCCAATTTTCCAATTACAAAGTTTGAAAAATAAAAAAGTGTTTGAAGCAATGTATTTTGTGCGCATACACAGATACTAGCTTTCTAATACCCCAAAGCAGAGCTTCAGCTGGTGTACAATCCATCCTATGCCAGTTTACTAACCAATGATCTTATAACTCCCAACTTTTGAACTATTGACTAGGTTAGCCATCTGTCAGCTAAAAATGTACTCTCCTTCCTTAGTAAAATGAATTGTACACCTGTGAAGTATCCCTCTTCCTGAAGTTACTACTACTATTGAAAAATCTCTCTTGTTTGTACCAACATTACAACTGGAAGTTATTTACATTTTACCTTCAAAGTCCACAATGTGTTTCACTCTTTTCTCCAAAGCAAAAACATCATTTTTAATAATCTCAAGAACATTCCTGACAATGTTTGATTTGATTTGATTTGATTTATTGCATTTCTATGCCACCCTATTCCCAGAGGGACTCAGGGTGGCTCACAAACCAAAGTAAGGGGGGGGATACAAACAGGAGGAAAACAACAGACAAACAACAACAACAATTTAAAAACAATCAACAACCACACAATTCGAGCGGGGACAGAAACTTGTCAGCCCCAGGCCTGTCGGAATGGCCAGATTCTAAGGGCTTTGCGGAAAGCCTGAAGGGTGGTGAGGGTCCGAATCTCCATGGGGAGCTCATTCCAGAGGGCCGGAGCAGCCACAGAGAAGGCCCTCCTCCGGGTGGTAGCCAATCGTCATTGGCCGGTAGATGGAATTCGGAGGAGGCCTAGTCTGTAGGATCTAATAGGTCTGTTGGAGGTAATTGGCAGCAGGCAGTCTCTCAAGTATCCAGGTCCAATACCATGAAGGGCTTTATAAGTGATGACTAGCACCTTGAAGCGTATCCGAAGACCAATAGGCAGCCAGTGCAGCTCGCGGAGGATAGGTGTAACGTGGGTGGACCAGGGTGGACCCACAATCGCTCGCGCGGCTGCATTCTGGACAAGCTGAAGTCTCCGAATGTTATTTGTGCCCACAAATATTAGCATGGAGAATCTGTAATCAGCTGATCCCATAGGCTTTATCAGTCTTTCTGTCACATATTAAATTTCAATATTTGAGAAACAGCATATATACTGAGATTTTTAAAAAAATCTGTCCATTAATTAAGAACTTCTATGCTCTCAAAAATGTATTGTCCACAAGAATATTCCTTTTATAATTGGTATCTTTTATAGCTTATTTTTGTATTAGCTCTTTTGCAGGACAGAGACTAGAATCAGGTGTTGAGATCTATGGGAATATGTTGTGGCCATTTTGTTTCTGATGATAGCATGTTGCCAGCAACTTTATTCCATACTTTATTATTTCCAATCATTCTGACACTCCATTCCATGGTCTTTTCTTAAAAGATTTATATTTTAGCCTCAAGTTAATTATTATTGTTCTTCTCAGCTTGAATCAGAATAGAGCTGGAAGGAACCTTGGAGGTCTCCTAGTCCAGCCGCCTGCTCAAGCAGGAGACCCATTTCAGAAAAGTGCCTGTCCAGTCTCTTCTTAAAAACCTCCAATGATGAAGCATCCACAATTTCTGAATGCAAGCTGTTCCACTGGTTAATTGTCTTCACTGTTAGAAGTTTCTCCTTAATGCTAGGTTGCCTCTCTCCTTGATTAGTTTCCATCCATTGTTTCTTGCCCTGCACTCCCATGGTTTGGAAAATAAATTGACTCCCTCCTCATTGTGGCAGCCTCTCAAATACTAGAATACTGCTACCATGTCCCCACTTTTCTCAAGACTAGCCAATTCCAAATCCTGCAAGTGTTCTTCATATGTTTTAGTCTCCAGTCCTTTAATCATCTTAGTTGCTCTTCTTTGCACTTTTTCCAAAGTTTCAACATATTTTTTTAATGTGGTTGACCAAAACTGGATACAGTTTTCCAGATGTGGCCTTACTAAGGCTTTGTAAAGTGGTGCTAATACTTCAGGGATGTGGTGGTTCAGTGGCTAAGATACTGAGCTAATCAGAAAGGTCGGCAGTTTGGCAGTTCAAATCCCTAGCGCCGCGTAACGGAGTGAGCTTCCATTATTTGTCCCATTTGAACTTCCATTAGTTCTGCCAACCTGACAATTCAAAAGCATGTAAAAATGCAAGTAGAAAAATAGGGACTACTTTGGTGGGAAGGTAATAGTGCTCTATGCGCCTTCGACATTGAGTCATACCAGCCACATGACCACAGAAACATCTTCAGACAGCGCTGGCTCTTCAGCTTTCAAACAGAAATAAACACTGCCCCCTAAAGTCGGGAACAACTAGCACATATGCTAGTACATATACTAATACTTCATATGATTTTGATTCTATACCTCTTGTTTACACAAGTAAGGATTGTATTAGGTTTTTTTCATGTTGTGACATTCTTGATATTTGGTGTAGTTTTCAAGCAAGCTGTGGATTCAGATAATAGACATGCTATCCAGCCCAAGTGCCAGTCAGGCTTTCAGATTTTTTACTGAAAGCAAGATATGTCTATATCATTATTACTAATGAAATTATAATCTTAGTTAATAAAGAGCAATTGCCTAGAAATATCTTTTTTATTTTCTGTCTTGGCACCTACACAGATGTGATTTGCCAATGTTTTCCCCCTTGTTTTTTTTTAAATTCCAGTCTAATCTATGTAGACTTCATGCAGACTCCCACTGCCTAATTTTCCACATTAATATAAACCATCCTAGATGTTTATCTTGAGCTTTAGAAAACTCAGATTGACTAATCTAGTTCTGGCTTTCCCTCTTTTGCTAATTGTCTCTTTTTCTGGCTTTTGGAAGAAAGTAGAAACAAATTTATCCTGTTCCTCTTGACTTCACCTGTTTTCCAAACTTACTTAAAAATCATTAATGGACATTTGACACAACCAACAAAACTAACACCCACTTTAACTGACACTTGAAAAAAATAACTCATCCTAGATTGAGGAGCTATTGATTGATTATATTTCTATTAAATTCTAGCTAGAATCCTGATCCTTTAATGAGCAAGGCAGTCTTTTGGAAATTTAGTCAAAGGATGGGATAAGTAAAATTTCCCTGATTGGGGCAACAAAAGTTGTCGATTAGTACTATTTTATGCTTTTTAAAAATATATAATTTATTTTTAGACATGATTATCCACACTTTGTCTTTACTTAAATGATTGCTAGTTGTAACCAGCGGTGGGTTCCAGATTCCATTCCAACCGGTACGTTTGGAACAGCCCCAGAGTTACCCACATGCACGCGTGCTGCGCGCACATGCATTCTAGCATCAAATGACTCTTCCGCAAGTGTCCGCAATGCTCCAGCTGCTCCATGGAGCTTTGCGCAGGCGCCTTACATGCCATGCACGTACGCAGAAGTGCCAACACCATAAAGCACCAATTGCCGAAGCACCATACCGGTATCCGGTACTCCAGGCAGGATCCGGTATGCCCGTACCGGGGCGTACCACCTGCAACCACCACTGGTTGTAACCAACAAGAATACTGATATTAGTCAATTGTTCATATTATTAAACTTTTATGCTTTCAACAGTGCCACCTAATTCATTCCCTGTATTTCTATGCAGAAGTAGGCCTTTTTAACAAACTTATTTTTCTATTTCTTCAGTTTTGTTGTAACATATTTTTTGCTGTAGTCACATAATGAGAATCATCCCAATAGGTCTCAGTTATGCTTTTAAATCATATTTGCCTTCCTGTAGTGTGAGCTCAAGTTTGTTTTGTTTATTTTCCATACCCTTTGCATTAGTATATAGAAAATAAAAGCCATGAATTTTATGAGTCTGGGTTCTTTCTGAATTTTCATTGACAGATTTAATACTGCGTAATCAATTACTAATAAAATGCACAAATCCTTATGTAAAGTTCCTTGAAATCTCCATCATTATTTTTCACCACAGTTTAAAGTTCTTTTGGAAAAATGTGATACGATATAGCCAAATAATTTTTTTGATGAAGAGTGGTCAATCTTGTCCCACCAACCATCACCCAACTAAGAAAGCTTAGATCTAAAATCTACATAGATCAGTTCACATATCAGATAAGCCAAATTTTGATTAACCATGTCATTTGAATGAATGACATAGTGAGTTGAGCTAAGAAACAAATATTTTTGCAAATAATTAGTACCTAGGTACATAGAGCATATTCTATATTCAAAACAAGGAATCTATATTTTAATCTTAGTACAGAATAGACAGTGATGGCTAACCTTTTTCTCCTTGTGTGCTGGAATCACGCATGCTTGCCTACACACATAATGCAATCCCCCCCCCCGCACATCTACGCACGACCTCCTGTGCTCCTTCCCACGCATGCACGTGATTCTCCCTCGTCCCATTTTGGGCCTAATAGGCCTCCCTGAAGCCTCCTGGCACCAAAAGTGGGCCATGGGGGCATTGCACCTGTGGCACGCATGGTTCGCCATCACGGGTATAGGAAGTCATAGAATTGTGCAAAGCCAGACTGAAAATTTATTTGTGAAACACATATCCTCTGACAAATGAATCAAGAGTGTAGTCAAAAGAAAGTTAAATGGTTGGGTCCAGGATATCTGAGGAATTGCCATGCCCCACTGGAATTGGCCGAACCCACTTGTTCCAGCAGAATGGGCCTACAGGAGACCTGATCAACCTAGAATTTTGGGTGACGTGTATAAGAGAAGGGCCTTTTCTGCTATGATCCATGCCCTTTTGAACATCCTGCTGCTGAAGGTGAGGCCTTCCTCAACCTTTCTGCCATTCTGAAGAGGCCTTAAGAACTTGCTCTGCTGGTTGCCATGTGGCCCTAAGGTCAGCACTTTAGATTAGGGGTGGTTGGTGCAGTGTCAGGAAAGGCACCACTTCCTCTCCATTTTAGCCTATGTTTTTTTAATATGTATTTAATCCTGTAATTTTAACTCTTTTTTACATTTATAATTGCTTTATATTGCTATTTTTATTATTGTCTAAGCTATTCAAAGTTGCTTTAGAAAGCATGAAAAGTGGTATCTTAGATAGATAGATCATAGACAGACAGACCTAGTGTGTCTGAATTGCGGGTGTTAGAAACAATAGCACAAATAACTCAGCTATAAGACATTGCATTTGCCTCTTCAATAAATAAGCTTTATTTTGGATGCAACGCTGATTGCAGAGTATTGTATGGGTATAATATAAGGTAATGCAATGTAAATTCTTCTGAAATCAATATAATTTAACCATCTTGGTGTTCATGAAATCTGCAAAGGAGGTTTTCAGAGGGGGAAGAAAACAACACAATCAATTTGAGTCATTTTTAGGTATTCGTCAGAGCAGAAATATCTGTTTGTCAACCCATGAAATAGGCTGATGATGCTACTATTAACCTAGGTTGGTTAAGTTTAATTAGTTTAAGAACATTCACTAACGTTCATTTTAGGGATAGCAAAGTCATTTGGTCATCATATTTTTGGAATAGGTGGCTGTATCATCTTCTGCAACATTTCTTTCCAGATAATTGTTATAATTATCTAATCCTGAAAACAGAAATTAGATGTTGCATCTAATGCTATCACCAAACATAGGGGGAGGGGGGAGCAACAATAGCATTCTTGATATCCAGTGTTGCCATTAGGTGATTTCCTTGTGATAACAACATTCTTTCACTAAAAACATCAGAATGGTCACCCTACCTTCTCTGTTCTTGGGGATGATAAAAAGAGTGTCCATTTTGCTTTGAGTCTCTGATGGATTATTCTTTGAAGACCATATTGCTTTGATTTTTGTTGTGGAATAGTGTGTGCGTGTGTGCCTGAGTGACTGTGTGTGTGTGTGTAAACTGTTGTCTGAAATTCCTATGTTATGCTGCTTCTACTTTGCCTGCATATTTACAACTCTAGTCTTTTGGTTTATGAGTAGCAAAAACCAATTATCACTATTGGCTGTAAATAGAAGCATTTAATAATTTTTCGGTTCTGCCACATTTGTCAGCTTTGAATATTCTGTCAGTTGAAAATATAAATAGAAGCAACATTCAGCAATATTGACACTAGAAATTTATCTGGTCACTATGGGAAGTATCTACATTATCTAGAAAGCATCAGATACGAACTTGACAAATGAGCAATTTACAGGTGTTCTTTCCTTCCCAATACACTATTTTACTGCTTTAGTTTAGTGGTAAGGAGAATAAGTAATATATATTACTTCATACTGCATAAAATGTGTGACCATTCAGTCAGGTTTCTCATGATGTGTTGCATGCAATCATGCAAAGGTGTCAGGGTACCTGTTTTTAAACTGTACCTAATTATATTGACACAGACTCAAGAAAGCACAAAATCGCTAGATAAGTGGTTTCTTTATATCTCTTGGAGGGATGTTTAATTTTGTAAAAACAAGCATAAAAGTGATATATGATTGCTTCTTAAATTCCATTGATATGTCTAATGCTATTACAGTAATAATTACTATTATAATACATTATTACTCTTCATTTACTATCACAGAGTTTATATTATATATGGTTAGAAGTCAATTACTATTACTTTACCACTATTATTACCTATTGCTCTTACAACTTCATACATACTAGATTCTATGAAAAAATTAGTACATATCAAGCTTTCCTTCTCAAACCTGTCCTAAGCCCCCTCTTTGAGATTTCCTTTTGCTTTCTGTTAATAGTCAGCATGTAGAGTTCTTCCTTTTTCTTTTTTGCATTGTGTTTTGTCTTGCTGTGCTGCTATACTTCATTTGGACCATCTGTTCCTTCTGAAGGAAGAAACACCTTCTTTCATTTGGTTGCTGAACTGTTTCCAATGGCTGCCAAATGCCAAATACAGAACTCCTCCCAAGCTATGTCAAGTTTGCAGTCTTATTGGCAGCTCTACCAGACTGACAGTAATGGGCTGAAATGGGAAGCAAATGGAGGCCCCACAGCACAATTCTGCTAGGCAGCCTACTTTTCCACACAATTTTCATTCACTTGCAAATCATTCTCCCTCCTCACAATGGGGAGGTTATTTCTAGCAGGATTACCAGATTCTGTAGCAGTTTTGTTCCCCATGACATTAATCTGATAAACTTGCAGGATTTATTTATTTTTTTTGCTATGTACATGTATACACCAGTGGTGGGTTTCAAAAATTGTTTGAACCTACTCTGTGGGTGTGGCCTCCTTTGTGGGAGTGGCTTGCCACCCATGTGACCGGATGGGAGTGGCTTGCCGCCCATGTGACTGGATATGAAGATACCAACGACACTTGTCAGAACCACCTTAAATTACCTCACACCCAGCACTGGCATGCATAAGAATATGATGTAAACTTGTTTTTTAAAAGGCATCTTTGGTTTGCATTAAAACAACTTCAACACACGCAATGTTCTGATTGCACCACAAACGCAGTAGTCATCCTTACCTTTCACAGAGGCACTGAGTTTTATAAATATGAGCCTGATAGTGTAGAATAATCATATCCAAGGACCAGTGGTGGGTTTCAAAAATTTTTGGAACCTCTTCTGTTGGTGTGGCCTGCTTTCCAGGTCCCACTGGTGGAACCTCTTCTAACCGGTTCGGTAGATTTGACGAACCGGTTCTACTGAATAGGTGCGAACTGGTAGGAACCTACCTCTGGTATACACCCAAACTTGACTGTGTTGTTTCTTTGAACCATATAATATATGTGGGTATATGCATAATTTTGTATTTATTTATTTATTTAATCTGTTTATGTAGTGTATATTGGAGATGGTAACCCATTGAAAGTTGTATGCAATGAAATTTCATTTTAATCTATGCCGATTAGTGTGCATTCAAAGTGACAATGAAGTTATTCTATCTATCTATCTATCTATATCTGTCTATCTATCATCTATCTCTATCTATCTATCATGTGTCTGTCTGTCTGTATTTGGAAAGGAAACTATCTTGACCACTGGATATTATGATGCTGAGCATGAACTTGGCCACTATAAAAAAACCATTAAGTTCCAGATTTGTTTATAGAACTTTACTCTGAGGAATGTTATACTATTTTTGGATTTCTAGATATTAAATAGTTAATTATTTCATTTGTCAGAGATAATATAATTATGCTAAAACTTTAACTTGGTGAACATGATAAAAATATAGGAAGACCGCAGGCAATGCTAACAAATTTGCATTTAATAAATAACTAAGCATATGTGGTGTTAGGAACCACTGATACTGTTGTTATGCTTTTTTTTTTTGTAAACTGCATCAAATGTTTATTTGAAAGCTCTTCTGGCTTCATAAGAGTGATGAAAGCTTGGTTCAGACTTAACATTTAAATAAGAGCAAAAAATCGTTTTCAGGCCACAGACTAAAAGATGGGCCAGACCAACCTGCTTAAAAATATGCCTGCTTAAAAAGAACCATTTTCATGACATGAAATTCCAGTGAAAAGGTTTTTGTTCAAACCATGCACTTACATCTCTTGGTATGTGTAGCTCCTACACTAGCATGTCAAACTCAAGGCCTGCAGGATGCTTAGATCTTGCCCATGGATCCAGCCTGAAAATAGCAAAGCACCAACCCACAGTGCCTCTACTAGGGAAAATGGACCTCTTCCAAAGTCCTGCAGCAAACACAATCCCCTCACTAACCTACTTTCCAGCTCCGTTCTTTGGCATGCAGGTGAACAAAAGAAGTTCATGTGACTATCAATAAAAAGTTCAATCAGGGTTATTTTTTCATAACCAAACAAAAATGTATTTTCTCTGCAGTTCACACCCCTTGCTCACTGGTTCTGGATGTCACAAAGCAAAGCCCACATTTTGTAATTAACCTTTGCATCCAGAGTGCTGTCACACCCATCCTGGCCATGCTCTTGGCCATGCCCCCTGCCTTCTGAGGTCCAACACAATGCTGATGCGGGCACTCAATGAAATTGACACCCCTATCCTACACCAACACATAGATGCAACCAGTTTCCCTAGGGCAGATCACATATTCCCAATATCTTTGAATCACAACAGTTTTTCAATGCCCAAAATACTACAACTCACTCTATAAAACTCTTTCTCCATATCTTCAGTCTTTCCTAAAATACTCCTCTCCCCTGCTTAAGACACAGATCTACACACTTTCCATACCCTGCTACACACTTTCCATACCCTGCTAGGGATGCATGTACACACTATATGTATAAACTTCTTGTTGTGTCGCCCTCTAGAGCAGTCCCCAACTTTTTGGCACCAGATATCAGTGTCGTAGAAGACAGTTTTTAGACAGATTTGGGGGGGAGGGAGTAGTTTCGCTCACTTACTCGACACTCAACTGGTTTTGTGGGGGACAATTTTTCTACAGATGAGGGGATGTTTTTGGTTTTACTTTTCGCCCACCACTCAAATGATTTTGTGGAAGACAATTTTTTCCATGGACCAGGGGAGGGGATGGTTTTGGTTTTGCTGTTCACCTCCAGTGGGCGTTTCACTGTTCACCTCCAGTGGGCGTTGTGCAGCCCACTTCCTATCAGGCTACAGACAGTACTGATCCAGGTTGAAGACTCCTGTCTAGAGATTCAACACACAAATCTCTTTTTTCCTATATATCTCTAATACGGAGCAAAACATCTCTTCAGATATCTGTAGGCCATATTCCCTTTCTCTGCTAATTGTCTAACAATAAATGTAAGTGACCATAGAAAGCAGCTTCCTATATCTTACTGCTTGTGAATATATTGTGGGTATTTCTTCATCTAGGCTTAGAAATTGTTTTTAGCCAGGGAAGTTTCTTTCAATTTCCAGTAGGACATTTTACAAGCATTACAGACATTCAGTGTAAAATCTCATTGTAGGGAACACGATTGGTACTAAACTTCCTTTGGTGAGGTTGTATAGATAGAATGGCACGCTTCAAAATTATAGCTGGAAAATATTATTGCTTTAATTCATGCTGAAATAAAACATGACCTGGTATAACAGGGATGTCAATGTGAACTACAGTTCAGCAATAAATATTTGAGCATCGACAGAAAGATAAACTAAGAAAAAAAGCAGTGCCAAGTCAACAGTGTTGTCACAAACTTTGCAGAATAAAGTTGTTTGATTCCTTCCCTGGTGATTTGGCTGCAGATGAAAATGTCTTCAGGATTAAGATTTCATGCTTCAGTTTCCATTCCCTCTGATCATCCATCAGCAAATGGATGCATCAAAGATCATTTTCTTTCTTTCTTTTATGATTAGTTAGATATGTTGGCAGAAATATGAGAAGCATTTGCTATTCCTATACACTTATGTGCATAGATTTTCTTTGAATGCATAAGCGAACATTTCTTTAACCCTAATATACTGCAGCTTCAATTTATACAACCAATCAATAGCATCACAAAAACTTCCAAGGATGTCAGTATTAAACTATAGCCAATGATTCTTAAAGCATTTAACCGAGGGAATTAGATGTAATACATTTTAGTAACTGCATAAATGAACAGTATATCTTTGTAAGAAATGATAACTTGTTGTGGCTAATTACAGTTTTTAAAACATTGCATCAATTACATATTTACAATTTGTAGAACTTGCACTTATAATTTCTGTTACGTACTTAATTACATTGTTCTATCAGATCAAAATGTTTTTGGTAGCTATCTTGAGAAGTATACAGGTAGTCCTTGACTTATGACCACTTGCTTAGGGACCATTTGAAGTTACAAAGACCTCTCCAGGGATTCTTATGACCCAGATCCGAAGTTATGATTACTGCCCTTTTCCCCAAGGATTTTACATGACTGTATTTTATATGCTCAGCAACCAACTTGCATTGATGGCTACTTGAAATCCTGCAATCACGTGATTATGTTTTGTATTATTTTTTTCTAAAAAATAAATGGCATTTAGCTCTGATTTTTAAAAAAGCTGACCATTGATTTGCTTGATTACTATAGTGTTGCTTTATGACCATGACATTTGAATTGAATTGAATTGAATTGAATTTATTATATTTCTATTCCGCCCTTTTCCCCTAAGGGGACTCAGGGCGGCTCACAATCCAAGTCAAGGGAGGGGGTACAGATAAGGAATAAAAAAAGACGAACAGAACAATACACAATTTAAAAGCACACAACAATCATACCATTCGAGGGGGGGGGCGAAAGCTCTTTAGCCCCAGGCCTGTCGGAACAGCCAGGTTTTAACAAACACCTCAAAAGAAGATAATAAAATTGGGTGACCCATTTTACAACTATCATAGCTTATTACTATAATGGGCAGATTCCATCATGTAAGTGAAAAATTATTTGCAGAGAGATCCTAAGGCAGGCTTTTTAATCTGAATGAATTGGGCTTCAATATACATTCTGTTATTCCTAATTAGTAGATAAATAGGTGTTTGCCTGGTTTTTAATTCAAAGAAACTTAAAATCACAGCGGCTAAAAGGCTGTCTTAGCGGTCCATCAAAAAAAGAAAAAGGTTTTGATTTTCTCTTATTCTATATTTTGTCTGAACAACAAAATCCAGTTAATCCAGTTATCCCCTCCAATCTTCACAATCTAGCTCAGTGTTTCTCAACCTTGAAGATGTCTGGACTTCAACTCCCAGAATTCCCCACCCAGCGAATGCTGGCTGGGGAATTCTGGGAGTTGAAGTCCAGACATCTTCAAGTTGCCAAGGTTGAGAAACACTGATCTAGCCCATTATGATGCAGTTGTAGACAGGAACTGTGATTTGGATTCTTACATTTACATCTGTATTCTGTCACAGAAGTGCATTTCTGACCTAAATTTTAACTTATAAAGAAAAATTTTGAGCAGTTAAAATGTAAGAGAAGAAATTAACACTCTTATATGTATTTCTCCTTGCTTTATTGAAAAGAAAAATCTCACTATATTTTAAACATTCTTCGGAGGCTCCAAAAATGGGCCAGGTACCATGGATGACTCATCTGCTATGTATTGCCCACATTAGATCAATTCTGAAAGCTTCCGGAATGGTTTTCTTCCTTTTGTTTATTCAATCTCATCATGTTTTGATTTCAGTACAAACACCAAAGTAATTATTCCCTTTAACAGTAGTCAAGGACTTCCTTTCACCATGGAAGGGTCATTGTTACTTAGTTTAATGGCCATTTCATTTCATATATTTATTTATTAGACATATACATGCCATTTACCATGTATAATGCAATAAAAATACAATGAAGCACATGTTATAAAAATTAAATATGAACCCAACTTAAACATAAATGTTTGGAACTTTATAAAATAACCTGTTTTTTAAATAACTTTTGCTAAAGTACAACAGTAAAGAAGAGCTGAACAAATTTTGATAGGAAGGCTGTTTCAGAGTGCAGAGATATCAGTAGAGAAGAAAAAGCACATTAAGGAAGTGAGGAATTTCAAGCATATTCTCCCAATCACCCAACTGGTGATTAATTGGATTAATTGGTCCTGCAATACTAAACCACCCATAATCAGATTAGATGGGTTGAATGTGTAGAAATTTGATAAATAAATATATACATTTTAAAAAGCAACCACAACCTACATCTATAATTAGCCTTACTACAGATAGCTCTTGACTTACTACCATAATGGAGCCTGCCCATTAAGTTGTGATGGTCATAAAATGAATCATTCATGTAAGTGACCCAATTTTACAACCTTGGAGGGGTCATTAACTGAATGTTGTGGTTGTAAAGTAACAACCATGGTCATGGAAAACTGAAAATAAATGCCAGTTTTCAGCAAAAAAAAAAAAAAAAAGCCATAAAACATACTTACGTGACTGTAAGATGCTGCAAACAGTCATAAATACAGGTCAGTTGCTCAACACCTGAAATGAAGCCAAGTGGCTGCAGGGGGAGTTCAGAACTTCAGAATAGAGTTGTAAGTATCCCAGGGAGGTCCATCATAACTTTTGAATGATCACTGGTCACATGCTGAGGGCTACTTCTATAGAGCTGTATAGAAAATTGGGGGGGGGGGGGAGACGATTGAAATTTCATGTATCTTGAATGTAACAGACGAGCACGTCAAGTTAATAAAAAATGCATCCTGATGTAGACTGCTATTTTTCCTGTAATCTATATTTTGTACATAATTTGTGAATAGCCAGCAAGTGACTAGAGTTCATTGCTGGAAGGCATGGAGGGCTATTATAAGGAACTTTGTAGTATGCTGTTAAACATTAAAACAAACAAAGATAGCATCTATACTTTGCAAACACAGAATTCTACAATGAAGGGACTGAAAAGACTCCCTTCTCCTCCTGTGATCCTATAGGACTCAACCTGAAATCACTGGACCTTGGGAAGAATTTCTTTGGCTGGGATGCAACCCCAAGGATCTTTAATCCTGTTGCAGGAATTCAGGGTCCTCTTGTTTCAATGTTATTACAGTTCATTATACTCTCATTTAATTGGGTGCTCCCCCACCCCCATTAATTGACAGTGTCCTACTTGGCACTCTATACATCTTTAGTACATGATTATCTCCAAGCAGTTAAAACAAGGAACTAATTAGCTGGAGGATTGATCTACAATGCCATTTTAAAATATAAGAAATAAGGGGGGAGGGTTGTAATAAAAATAATGGAGAGGGGTGTGTGTGAGAGAGAGAGAAAGAGAGAGAAACTTAACTGATGTGTATTCATTACAGGAAGTGACATTCACCAACATGGACTCCCAGTCCACCTTGTTTACATTGGTAATAGCTATGAAAAATTGCTGATGCTTCTCTGTTACCTACATTGCCCTGTAATTAATATCATATAACTTTGTTTTGAAAGCCACACCCCACCATCTATGTTACTTTGACACAATCTTATACTGGGTATCTGAAGGGAAGGAGCTCGATGTTCACATTAGCTAATAATGGAGGTGTGTGCTAAATAGGGAAATCTGTCAATAACTCCCTTTATAATCTTCGGCTTTTACAAAAACAAAAAGTGGGGCAAGCCAATTAAAATGTGGATTTAAGATTGGAAAGGAAAATTACCAAAGGATTGGAGCCTGACTCGGATTACACTTGACTATCTCCTTTTTAGGTTGATAAAGGTAACTTACATTTTTCATTTTCAGCTTTGCGTTGTTTAGTGGCGTTCATGAGAATGCAATAAAAGGTATAAATTCCTTCTAAAATACAATACGTTGTTAAATCTGTGATCCTTTTTTTGCCATTAGAAAAGAAAAAAAGAAAATTTCTGTATCTGTATAATTAATTTATTAAGCATTAATACTAACAGTAAGTAAGAAATAAACCTAGGAAGAAAGAAAGAAAAAAAAATCTCCCCTCAAAAAAGATAATAATAAGAAAATTTTCCCCTTCAGTCCCAGCAAGCATATTCCACATTAACAATTTAGTGCTGTCTCTTAAATTATAACCAGATACGTCATTCCATATCCCATCCTATTTTCTATAAACTCATGTCTAAACCTTCGGCTGTCTTATTGCTCAACAAAGGTCCAATAAAAATTAACAAAAATACTTAACAAGAGAGAGATATAATCTCCCTTTCTATACAGTTTAAAACCCCTCGTAACAATTGATGAGTGGGATAAAAATGCTACACTAAAGATCTGGCTAATTATGCAATGAACCATAATAATACCTATTCCAATTCAATTCAGTTTTGATTATAATCACAGACCAACATTACAAATAAAGCAACAACAGCAACAATAATAATAACAACAGACAATAATATATTATGATTAGTGATACATTATCAGTGGATGGCTAGAGTCTGCCTAATTTTACATACAATATAACAAAATTTGACCATATTCAAAGAAACTACTTCGTACTGATCTGATAACAGCAGTTGTACATAAAAGAGATTTTGCAGTATTTTATTAGATGAGGTATTATAAAGTGAGTCCATGAATCCTTATAGAAGATGCAGTATAACTGATCATGAGCTGTAATTCTAATTAGCCCTTGTTCACAGAATCACAATAATCTCTGCTCATCTAGTATTTTTTTGTACTGACCCTCCAAAAGTATTGTGGGAAGTGCATTGCAGAATACTAAAGTTAATGCCCTTTAGATTTTTGGAACAGTTATATCATAAAAGTGTCTCACTGCTTTAAAAAGGAGAGTTTGATTGCTCAAAAAAAATCTGAGAAAGAGCAGCTGATATTAATAATAATAATAATAATAATAATAATAATACCACCTATTTCAGGTCCATAGGAAGGACTTGATAGGTGGATAAAAACACTAAATCCAGTCTAAACATCTGATTGACTGGAATGAACTATAATAATAATTAAAGTTATTAAATATTACCAGAAATAATAAGCCATTATTTAGATATCCAAAGTGTAGAAACATAAATATTACAAACTAATCAACTACATCATTGAACATTGCGAAAAGAGAAGCGATCCAATCCAGATAAGCATTCAACCTAATCAACAATAGCAATTATTTTTGTGATTCTCCCTCCCCTTCTTCCTCCCAACGATTCTTAAATCCCATAGATAAAAATTCAATTCCTCTTTTGTCTGGTTTCTTTTGTTGAACTTATCATTTTTATCAAAGTCCATTTATACTGTACTTTTCATGAAGTAACTTCAGTAAATCTTTTTTAATTCAAAAGGATAGTTCGCATTGTTCTTGGGGTATATTATTTGTGTATCTCTTGATTTTTCAATGATCATCCAGATCCACTGTAGATCCACTATTTCCATCTCTTTCTTGTAAGTTGTAATTTTAAGTCTCCTTTAAAGTCCATTTCGGTTGTCTTCAAAGTGCTATGTTCATCTTCAATAACCATATTTTGTTCCAGTAAAGTTTTAAGAAGTTCAATCACTACATTCACTCATAGATCAAAAATTTCCTTTAAAGTAGCCGAATTTTTTCCCAGGGTTTTCTCTTTCTAATTCATTTCAAAATCTTTCCTTAAATCAGTTTCACCAAGCCTTAGTATTTAAACTGTTTGGAAACAACTTTAAAATCTAAAGTCATTCCTTTCCTCTCTTTTGCAAAAAGTTACAAAATAAATAAATACCTTATAAAACTGAAGAGGTAGTTTCATTTCTTTTAAACAGATTGAAGGAAAGCTCAGCCAGTGACTTCTAGGCTTGTAAATTGTAAATGTTCTTTTTTTAATCTTAAAGAGACAGTACAAAATATTAAACTCAAAAGTGATTAAAAACCTTGCATCCACTGGGGATGATTTGACAGGCAGTTCTGATTTGAGAATGTTGGTTTGCAGTGCTTAAATTACAAAGCAATGTATTCTTTTAATCTTGAGTAATTTGAGGGGATAAAATAACAGTGGCCTTACAGGCCAATTCTTCCTCAGAAGGGTCATTGTGGAACACCTTGAGCAGAAATCTGCAAATGTACTAAGAATAAAGATGTTTGCATGATTTGCTCTCTATTGTGTAGGACATATTCCCCGGTCCTCAGTTATATTCATTGTTGATGTTATGCCAGTATCATTTCTATGCATCTTCTCGTATGTTTTGTTTTTCATAACACTTCTGAAAACAGGGAGCAGATCCTTATTGGGGCAATCTCAGTTAGAGCTTAGGTTACATCCTTATGCCAAAAAAGCAACAGGTTCAAATCAGAACTGCCTGCCAAATCATTAGGAGATTTCTCACACTCTCACAAAGCTTTCAGGATCAATCATCTACCAGAAGTGGGTCCTTTTCATAGATTTATTATCTTTACAGAGATCCAGAGTGCCCATGATATCCAGTTCATAAGTGATTAAAGAGTAAATAAAGGGATAATAACTAAATCACCCATGAATGATTTAAAGGGATTATCAATTGGTAAGGAAGGAAAATGAAAAAGAGATGAGCTACTTCCAAATAATTTACTCAGAGCAGAAAGATAACAAGAGAGAAAATGATTGTGCATCCATATCCTTTAGCACTTACTTTTTTATTGCCCATCATTTTTCTAGTATAAGTGAAAGATAATGAGCTTTTCTGGTTTGAATGTTGGACTTGGATCAGGGAAAAGCCGCTTTAAATCCCTGTTCAACCATGAGACTCACCAGCCCTTCCACTTTCATTCAACCTAATCTAGCTAACAGAATTGTTGGGCTTATAAAATGGTCAGGGAGAATCATGAGTTCCTGCAGAAATGCATGGGTTTGATTATTATTTACTACAAATATTTTTGCACCACATAGTTGTATTATTCTAAACATTCATTAAAACATCCCTGCGAAGTGAATTTTGAGAATTTAAGGCTGCTGTTTCTAATGGACTGCCGGATCTTCATAACCTAAAATAAATATGTTATCAGATAGTTAATAACACACTTGTGCATTCAGACAGATGAAACAAATCCAGGCATAAACATATCACACATTGTCTCTGGCATATCAAATGAATTTGTACAGATGTTGGATGGGTCACTGTTTCTCTTTATTCTATTATGTTAGAGAACATAGCTGGTGGCTGTTGCTGCGTTTAGCAAAAGATTTAAGTGGAGAGGAAGGGAAAATTCATTCAAGGTATTTTCCATATTTCCCACTCCTTTTATACCACGTAAAAGTTACAAGCACAAATAACAAGATTTATAGCTGAAACGTGTGAGAGTTTCAAATATGGTGATTTATGTTTTAAATTGTAGCATTTAGCACTTCATACTTTAATTTAGACAGATCACCTATTTCCTTAAATGCTTAAGTAATGTTCCAAGCTGCAGTTATTGATTCTCTCTGCATTTATTACAAGGAGGTTGTATTTGCCCTGTCCTCTTGGGAATGCAGCTCCTGAACTGCATCTTTGCCACTGACAGCTCAGACCTCTGATACATAACCAAAGGCCTTGCCTAATACCCCTGCAACTGTTCAGGGAATTTTTATTAAGTAAAGGCATCATTAAAGTGGACAGAATGATGAAGTTTAATGAGCATCTTTCTCCCTTATTGTTAGTTTTGCTGTTGCAGCCAGAGTACCCTCATTTGTTACTCTCAGTGGGGCAGGAAAGAGAATACAACAAGCTTCTTTAGCGAACTAGGTACCTTTAAAAAAATAAAATAAAGATTTGCATATTTCATCCAGTAGCAGACTTCTCAGCAAGTATGCATTTATTACCACTTCTATAACCAAGATAAAAAAGCTAGAAAAAACTTATTTAATCAAGATGCTTATTTGTAAAAAAAACATATTTTCAGATTCATGTTAAAATCTGGAAAACAGTGTACCCATTGCCTTAATAAGAAATCTGCATATCACTTTCTAGTGATTTAGAAAGATTCTGCCAATTTTCAGTTGCAATTATAGCACCAATATCTTTTTAGTTTCTTGTCTGGGAAATCTATAGGTGGGTCCTAACTCCACAGAGAATTCCTGCTTCTAAAGATTTGGAAATGGTGCACTTGAAAAGCATTTTGAAAATGTATTGGATCACAAGCTGAATATGAGTCAGCACAATGATAAGACTGCTGAAAAGGCAAATGCAGTTTTAGGCTTCATCAATAGATGTATGATCTCTAAATCTGTGCACATATTCCACACACACACACAAAATGCTTCAAAGATTTCCTAGCAGTTTCCTTGCATGCTCACCTTCCTTGTGCATACATAAACCACCGGTAGCGGTTTCTCTGTCTGCATGTGTATGCACAGCCACTGGAGACCGACACGTACAATCAGCCAGGAATAGTTTCCACTTGAGTCTGTAAAATGACAAGGCTGCTTTAATAATTCAAAAAGAGGTGCTTTGTATTCATTGCTATCATTCCAAAGCACCTGTTTTAAAGGATTTGAACAGCTCTAATAATTTCTGATTCATTGGGTGTATAAGTTCCACTATATTCTGCATACAGTTTTATTAGACATTACTATGCACGGGCAACAAATTGTAAGATTAAAAAAAAAAAAGAACAGATGTAAAGAAGGGTCACAAATATTAGATTCACAAAGTTGAAAAAGGCGTCAGAGATCATTATCTCATTCAACCTCCTTAGCTCAATGCAAGATTCACTAGAGCACCCTAAAAGATGACCATCCTTCGCTTGTGACTTCATTTGTCAGTCTCATTCTGTTGTCTAATAGCGTAGATGTCCTTTCTGAACCAGTTTCCTTCTAGTTTTAATCTTGAACTTTCGGTCTTGCCCTCTGAGGAATGAATCCATAAAGAATGAATCCAGATGAACAGATTCTAAGTCTTACAAAGAAATGCTGAGGGACCTGCCTGTTTTGTAGCTTTCAGAAGAAAGGATAAAGCAAAGATATGCTAGCCTCTCTTTCAAGGACTTGAAGACATACTACATAAAAATTGCCATGCATAATATGAGCAAAAAAGTTACAGGAAAGCAGATTATGTTTAAGTTGTCAAAAACTTCTTATCAGTAGAAATTCAATTCACCAACGTAGGTGGGGGGCTCCCACTTCTACCTGTGTTCAGGAAAAGCCGATTTTTTTCCATGTTTGTGTTTCTGTAGTGTAAAGATCTAATACATTATTAGTGCAATGTAGTTAATGCACCCACACACTATAAACAATTACTTTTGGCATTATTCTGCCATGTCATTTTAAGGACGTTTTCATTGTTGCAGCCATGTTATCATTGCTATTCAATAATCATCTTTTTCCAACAAAATCACCGAAAGGAAGCTATATTTTGTATTCTGAAATTGCAAATAGGTCTGGCTACGGAGTCCCTTTGTTAAATTATTAATATCTTTTTTCAATTTTGTGACATGATAGAAGAGAAGCTTGGGACAGAAACTGTATCACAGTGAGAACTGAACTTTTATACTTCGATTAGTTTTGCTTCAGAATCCAAAACTAGATCTAGATCTTGGTCAGAAATTGACTAAGAGTCGTTAGAGTTGTGCCTTGCAACCATTGAGAATCATATATCGATAGTCCTCAATTTAACAACTGTTCATTTAGCAACTGTTTAAAGTTACAGTGGCTCTTAATAACTGAAATGATTCGCTTAAGAATCATACAAAAAGGCCCTAAAATCTGGGGTGACTCATTTAAGAATTGCCAATGGAATTTGGATCACAAGCTGCCTTAAATTGAGGACTACTGGATGGGTGGATGATGGATGGACGGACGGACGGATGGATGGATGGATGCAGATGCAAACATGCATCTGGTGGCATAGTGGTTAGAATGCAGTACTGCAGGCAAACTATCTGCAGCCTGGAGTTTGATACTAGCATGACTCAAGGTTGACTCAACCTTCCATCCTTCCAAGTTTGGTAAAATATAAAACAATTGTTGAGGGTAAGATGCTGACTTTGTAAACCAACCAGAGAGTGCTTTAAAGCACTATGGGGTAGTATATAAGTTTATGTGCCATTGCCATATATGTATCTCCTTAATATATAACAGGTTTGGTAACATTGCCTTCCCCAACACCTCCTTTGCAAATGATTGGGATATGGCCTTTCAGAATTCTAGAAGCCACACATAACCAGTGAATGACAGATTGGAAAAGGCATTGGGATATCCTCCTTTTGCACCTTTCTGATTTAGGAAGTTCAGTACAGTTTTTAAACCTTACATCTCAAGAACTTATCACTTATATATTGAGCAATTTCTTTTACCTTTTTCCTAAGTGATGTGAGTAAGAAGTCATGTTCAACAAGATAGACACCACCCTTTAGGGAAGGAATTGTCAGAATAGGCCCTTTCTGTTTCCTTAAATTTAATCAAAATCTACTGAACTAATTGGATGAAACACACATATGGTATGTATGAATCTACCTTATTAAGGTTTCCAAGTATTATCCTCTCTGAGTGTCAATATAAACATTTGTTTTGAAGGTTGAATATGCTGAGCTTGGTGGCATATGTATGATATATAACAGATACCAGATTTTGCTTGCCTTTGTTACCATATTTTATGATTGGTATGGCTGTTGTCCAAGTAAAAAAGTTTAGAGAACCCTTTCTCTCTTGACACCTCAAACAACCTCTAAAAGACACTTTGTCAACAGAGCAAGTCTTACATTTGCATCCTGTTTGTTTTGAAGGCTTTTAATTTTAGTTTAAGTAGGAATTACTCATAAATTATCCATTAATTGCTCTCTGGTGTTCGGTGTAAATCCTTTCAGGCTTAGAGTCTATTTAGCTTTCTTGTGAGTGCCAGCAATCTTAATTGCAGGATACTTCGTCAACATTTAATCAGGGGGTCTGTATTAATGTGGCATTGATGTGTTGGTAGCTCTTTTCCAGCAATCCATCATGTGTGAGAAGCTGGCACTATTGCTTGGTGTCACTTTATCAAGCCCTTGAGTATTCCAGTTAGACTGCAAGCTCACTTTCCTTGATATCGCCATTCTGTCTTATTAGTTTAATCCAATTTTTGTCAGTGTCTCCAAACCTTTAAGACTTTAAGTTTTTCTTATTTTGCCTTCCCTGTTGTTTTGCTGTCTCCTTTTTCCTCCCAGCTCTGATGCAAATATATATATTTCAAGATTTGTATGTTATAGGGAATTTCAAAACTGGGTGAATTGCTTTTCATTAAAAAATGACATTATTAGACAAAATGTTTTCCATGCTGGGTTGAAAGCGCTGAGTTACTGATAGGGCTAACGGTGTGATTTGTGTAATCTCTTTGCAGCCTTTATGGAAGACACATGCAGGCAAACCCCGAACCTCCAAAAAAGAACAATGACAAGTCCAAAAAGATCAGCCGTAAACCTCTAGCAGCCAAGAATAAATAAAGCATCAGCATATGCCATCCTTCTTACATTCTTTCTTTTGCATGTGCCTAAATTGTTATGTTTTTATCTTAGGAAACTGTTGTTTTATAAAGAAAAAGAAATAAATGCCTTTTTATATCTACAGGAACCAGAAAAGTGCAAATTATCTAAGATAGTTAATCCATTGTTAGAATTATTAACCAACTATTGCTTAAATTATACAGACATTTTATTAACCAAAAACAACTTAATCTATTCTGACTACATATGTGTAAAATGCTTCTTTAAAAAATAATTAATTCCCACAGCTGGCTACATTTTATTGCTGCATCACACAATGTATTATTCATATTTTGTTATCTGTTATTAATAAATACAGCTTTAAAAAATGATTTTGGAAGAACCTGTGATTTTTACTGTTTATTAGCCAATCTAAAGCATTGTAAAACTCTGGAAGTACCAGTAGTTCTTCCCAGGCAGAATTACAGTTTCACTAGTTTGCTTTCAAATCTTTTGGCTCTATTCTTGAGTTGAAAACCCAGATGTCAATATCCTATGAAAAAAACAAGCTACTTTTCCCCACTCTTGCCATAGGAAAAGATACTTATGAATCACAGTCCTTAGTACATGCTGGCAAATATAATGAATCCAGACCCAATCTTATAGGATTGTTGTAGGATTAAGGGAGTCCCTTTCAATATTTTCAATATTTTCTTTTCCAACATGTCAGCTGGGAAAAAACACTGATTTCATTTTTAGTTAACAAGCATATTTTCTAAATCAGTAGAAATATACAGCCGGGTGTCCAACCTTGGTGATTTGAATAATCCTAGCTGGAGAATTCTGGGAGTTGAAGCCCATTGGTCTTAAAGTTACCAACCTTGGCACCCTCGACATAGAGTTTTTGGTATTAGAAATTATTTCAGCTTCCTTTTTAAAAAAATTGATATATTCTTTCCTTATGATTCAGCTCCCAATTCCTTCTTTCCTATAGCTAGATGAACACCAGAAAGCTATCTTAGAAGTAATTTCTGGAAGAAACTTCCTGACTTAAAGCATTCCTTCAATGCAGCAAAATAAGAGAGGATCCTAATAGTATTTCCTTTCCTTGGGGAGGTTGTGGGGAGAGAATTTGTTTGAAGGTTTCCGCTAAATTAGTTGCCAAAGAAAGTATCTGTAGTTACTTAAAGCTTATCAAAATTTAGAAACTGTAGTTGATTAAACAACCCCCTTTTTGATGAGAAATAATATCTTTCTCTACCTATTTTCTACCTTTAATGATAAAGAAAATATAAAAATACATGAAAGTACAGAGTTTCAATTCATAGGAGTACAACAGCTAAAACAGGTGGTGGCTGAATGTATTCATAAAGCGAATATTAATGTGAATTCCCCCCCCCCAAGCTTTCTTGTGCCTTTTTCCAGTTGAACATTTGTTCATATGTTGTGGCGGAACCAATAACAAACCCAATACCCTGTCAAAAGACTGCATGTAGATGTGCATAGGGCTATTTGTTAGCAGAAAAACAAAAGACAAATAATTTGATTCTTTACTCTGAAAAAAATGAGGTGAGGGGGAGGTAGAAAACAGACTTGAAGCACCTTGGGGATAACCACGTTAATTACAGTGAAAATGTACATGACCATTTGTTTAAAAATAGGTAGACTAAACCAGCATCTACTTCTTGGAAGCCCTAAGTGCTCTTACAAAATATTAACAGGGCATACTTAAAAGGTTAAAAAAGAAAAGACTAATGATTTACAAGAAGAAATGGGAACTGGTCATTAAGGAAAAGTAGTCTTTACATGTTTCTTCCATCAGATGTGAAGTGCATGATTCCCTTTACAAATTGTTAATGGGTAACAGAGAAAAGAGGATAATTTCCCAAGAACTGAACTTCACAATTCAATAGGCTTGACTGAAAAAACATGCCCCTTCTGGGCACACTAGAGTAGAATTGAACAATTTGTCTTTATTATAGTATTTACTTAATATACTGCAACTTATTTAGAAAAATCCCAAAATGATATACTGTCATTACAGAAACTTAAATAAAATGGAATTTAAGGTAAGCCAGAAACTGTTAAAACAAACCCCCCCCCCCCCAAAAAAGTTAGGCATGAAAGGCAGGTGGAAGTTATAAAAATGTTCCTAAACGGTATCAGGGTTGGGACCTGAAATATTATACAGGAAGGCCACTGTAGAAAAAACTCCATGAAAATATTTTTTTAAAAGGTAAATAAAATATCTAGCTGCTTCCTGGCATCCTGCAATCCACCGGTGAAATGCTACAGATTTCGGACCGGTTTGCCTGAACTGGTAGTAAAAAATGCTACCGGTTGGTGTGAACCAATATTTCTGACGAACAGCTGGGTGACGATCAGTTGTGATGCATGATTTATATTATCTAGAATCATCGGATTTCCTGCTTTCTAGTTAATATGTCACGTGGCACAGCAGATTCCCCCCCCCCCCGTCGCTGCTCTACTTATCTTTGCCGACTTGGAAAGCTTCAAAATGTTTCTTTTTTAGTGCTGCATGGGTGCACTTCAGGTGCACATGCACACATGTCAGCAGACTCACCGAACCGTTAGCAGATATCGGAGGATTTCACCGCTGCTGCAAACCATGACACAGCATATTATATCCTTCATCATAGATACCCAAAGACAATTATTTGGGTCATCAGGGCCTGAGTTATTTAATATTTTATGTTTTTATACTTTACGTTGAATCTCTCTCCATGTCTCACCTGGATCTACCTTAAGAAACATAAATCCCAGCATCTTCTTGGAAAGTGGCACACAAATCCACAGACTCATCTATAGCTGAAAGAAAGCCAGAAGTTATGACCAGAAGATAAGTAGATGTTCTCCAGACAAGAGTCCCTGATGTGCTGCCCAAGATCTGGAATGAGGACAACCTACTTACAGTCAGTAAGAATCCCCAAAGATTGGCAGAGGGGCTTTTGACTCAACATCAATGGCTAATTGATTGAGATTCACCCTATCATGGAGCCTTAAATGACAATTGCAGAACTTAATCCCTTTTCAGTTTTAAAAAAAATGTATTTTTTTCTGGTGAAATTTGCTGTGGCAGTCTTTGAATGAACTATAGAAATGTAAATCTCGAAGGCAGTAAAAAGAGATTACAAGGCCCCACATGCAGCCTATGGGGCTCTTGGTTGTTTCTGCTTGGTGTATCTGCATGCAAGATGATAGAGAAGTGCTGTTTTCCAGACCTTATTCACAAACTTTGGCATATGTAACCTAACTTCAAAAGTTCCCAGAAATACGTACATACATACCAGAAATGGGTTGCTCCCGGTTCAGCCCGGGTAGGCTGAACCGGTTGTAGCGGTGGCGGGAGGCTCTGCCCACCTGTCCAAGCACTTCTGTGCATGCGCAGAAGCATCGCACAGGTCTGAACCGGTAGTATAGAAATTGGCAAGCCACCTCTGATATATACATACATACAACATACATACATATAGAAAAAAGCTCAAGGAAGCTAACATTAAATTAAAATTTAAAGTCAAAAGGGCTCACAATAGTATTAAAAAGACACAGATTGCAGATGATCCACGGCAGTTAAAGTTGAGGTGCTCACTTTTCCAAGCTTGGCCTCTTATGGTCTCAGCTAGGTTTCTTTCTTCCTTCTCTCTTCCTGCATCAATGCTGTTCCAAGCGGATCTAGAAGTGCAGCATTTTTAAAATTAGCGTACCAGAATTTTAAAATATTTTAAATAAATATTTCAATATTATGTATCTTAAACAGAAAAAGAAGTGTTGCTCACTCACGTTGAAAATACAGAAAGCACTGATACTTTCAGCTCAACCATCTGATGGTGTCATTGTTTCTCTATCCTGTCTTCTGCCCTCTGTTGGCCAACATTTAAAAAAAATTAATGCAACTTACAGTCATAAAACATTGCCTGCCTTGCCCTCTCCCCCCTTACTTCCTAGACCTTATTAGCTTTTTAAAAGAATTTTATTTACTGTTCATTAAGAGGATTGCAACTATTTAATATGTAGCTCATGAATCTGGAGCTCAATAGTAATCTATTTTAAATGTGGACACAAAAATCAAATATTTGACTTAACACTGGAGCCTTTACAACAACTTAATTGTCAGGAGGTCTATATTTTATGCATTATTAGAATGGGAAGCTGGGGAGACATCCAAAATGTAATATTTATCCTTCATTTGCCCTGGGTATGTTTCTGGTAGTTGGAACAGAAAGTAAAATAGCCGATATGAAACCTCGTCTGATTTTCTTCTTTAAATTCGCACAACATACCAATAACAGCCAAGAATTCACCTGAAGCACAAAAGTAGGTCCTGGGGAAATCAGCAAGAATTTATTTATTTTTTCCTTACTCTTGTATCTGTCCATTCAACATAATATCAGAAGCAGCTACATAACAAATATCTTTGAAGAAAATATTCTTCAAATATTTATAAAATATTATAAAACACATAAAACTGTTACAAAATTCTACTGTAAATGATATAACAGATGGGTCAACACAACACACTAAGCTAAAAAAAAATCTGGTTAATGACATCTCATTTTACATTTTTATATCATTATAGTGTCTGCTATGTTCACTCCCATTATTTCCTAAGGGCATCTATTTTGACTTAAGTGTTGCATATCCATGTGTAGATTTATCTTGCTCCTTAATACCCATCTTGTTGTCTATATCTAAAACAGAGAGGGACATGAGGTCCTTCCTAATCTGCCCAAATATGGGAGGGAGCATGTATATAAAAATTTTCGCGTTCTCAAAATTTATCACCAAACTATTTTCTAGCAAAAGGATCTTCTTATAGCAGTGTTTCCCAACTTTGGCAACATTGACTGAACTCAGTTTGGCTTTCATGAATTCTTTATTTTTTCCCTAAAATTTATTTCTTGGAAAACAGGAACAGTTCTTGAACTTAAATATCACTTGCATCTGCTTTATGTTGAATCACTCTAGTATCTTCCAATTTCTTGGTTGACATCAAACTTGACTTCCAAGTTTGCCTGGATAAGGTATTTCTTATCATCTGCTACCTAAGCTTTTGATTTCACTGCTAAAGAATGAACTTTATATAAGCATATATTCTACCACTGAATCATGGCTGCCATGTGATAAATATAGTTCCCTCTTGAACCAAATAAGAATTGTTCCTCTAATGTGTTGGTGTTTTTTTATTGATTATATATCTTAATGCCTTTGCCTAAATGTCCTTTCTTCTAACTTTGGGCCATTTTTGGTAGAAATGAGTGGGATGCTTCATTGTATCAAAAGAAAAGCTTTCAGCACAGGCTGAGCAATATTTTGATGAGTTTTATACTTTTATATTTTCCAGAGTTGAACCCTGGTGTTTAAAAGTTTCACTGAGCTACTGCTCAAATTAAGCTCATGCAGATGACAGTGTTGTGCATCACTAACTTTCTTGTGTGACAATTAATCAGCCAAGCCTTTCAAGGAGGACAGGCACACCACTGAAGAGTCATTTTGAAATGCTGTCAAAATATGAAGGTCTAAGGCTGAACAACATCCAACTACATCATTTGCCTACATAATTGTATTTGCGGATACTTTTTATTGGCTAATCTTAAAAAAATCTTGATTGAGCCTAGTATTAACCCTTAGGTGGTATCAAACTTCTATGAATTTGGTCCTTTAACACAACGGGTTAATGCTTTGGTCATATTAAGATAGTTCTTTCAATTAAAAATATTCTCAGAAACCATAATGTACATTTGATATCAACTTTTCTAGCAATCAAGTTTAAATCCATTATATTCCATAACTAAATAGCGAGCATCAGCAGCTTGAATGTGAATGCAAATGTTAGAACTCTCCTCCTCCTATAAGGCAAGGATCATTCACATCCATGTTTTCCACCCTCTTCTTTAGTATTCAGGGGGGGAAAACAACCAGAAAAGCCAATTTTGACACAATCAATTACTGAGACATGTATTTCTATAGACACTTGAGTCTCTTAAGAGTAGGTGGTCAAGGCTGAGTAGGCAAGGTAGGTAAATCAGTTACAATCGAGGAAGTTAAAGCAGAGACCCTCTACTGAAGAAGACAGCAACTAATGGAATCTTGGAGAGCTGTGTATATTTATTGGGCTGGCATATATACTATAGCTAAACTATAAAATAAACAACAGACTTCATTCAACCATCTCAGAAGCAACAATGAGCTTCCTCTCAAAATAAAACAAACATAAAAAATCATTGACAGGTTGATTTTTTTTTTGGCAAGATTTAAGGTTTTTGTGTGTTTGCATGGCAATATTGAAATTCTCATGCAATTAATATAGCAATAGCAGTAGCACTTATATACTTCATGGTGCTTTACAGCCCTTGCTAAGCAGTTTACTGAGTCAGCATATTGCCCCTAACAATCTGGATTCTCATTTTAATAACCTCGGAAGGATGGAGGCTGAGTCAATCTTCAATCGGTCAGGATTGAACTCCTGACAGTGGGCACAATTAACCTGCAGTAGTGCATCCAAACCACTGTGCCACCACAGTTATTTTATCATAAGGTTTATATCATAATGTCTTAAACATCTTTGTCTCATGCCCCTCCAAAAAATCATGGGATTTGGGAAAATTTTGCAAAAGAGATTTTATAATTTATTTAGTGGGTGGGGATAAGTCTTGGGCGCACTGGACTAAATTACCAAATAAAGCCTAGGAGATAGAAAGATTTAAAAAAAAAGAAATAGTATCTTTGAGATTTGGACAAAATGCAATATTAATAAATTATTTAAAAATTAAAATAAAAACTTTATACTCTAATGCTATAATTAATAAATGGATAGTTTTTATATTTCTTTATAGCATTTTAATATATATTGAAATACACTTCAATCAAATATTATATCCTATATGTTTAGCATGATCGAAATGCTAAGGATTATCAAGTGATGAAGAAATTGAATATGGTGTTCCAGGAGCAATACAGTTAATTTCAAGTGATTTTTTTATATCAATCTGAATTTAATATTTTGAAATAAATCAGGGATAAAAATAATTGCCAGTTAGTTCTAATTTCTTTTCTATATTAGCTTTGATCTACAGAATTGCATCCTAAGATACATTAAAGTGGAGGAAAGTTCTCATAAGCTTCTCTCACCATCTTTTTGAAAGTATTTTAACTTCATTTATTGTACAAATAAAGCTGTATAAAGCCCTTGCCCTGTTTAAACGTTATTGTTTGGAATCCTCAATAGAGCAGTTGAGCTCTATAAGCAATGATGAGTTTTCATGACTAAACGTGCCTGAGTTCAGAATCAGTAATCTAGGTTCTAACATCTAGAAGAAGCTATCAAGAAAAGACACTTAAACTCTGTTAAAATCCATTAAACACAGAGGTGAAAGGGAAACTCATTTGGCAATGTGTTTTTGTCTATTTCAGATGTTCTTGGTATCTTCATTTTTTTAGATACCAGATTTTCTAAGCTTAAATATTCAGTGTCCCAGTGTCAGTTTTTTTAGGTCCCAACAAAAGGTTCTCTATGTCCCATGTTCATAATGATTAGCATGCTTAGTTCTACAATGCTACATAGAGATCATTCCTACTATAAGTATGCAAAGCATTAACCAAGTGAGAATCTTACATCTTTGGAGGGTAAAATAATAAAATCTGACAGATGCAACAAATTCCATGAGTGGTCAGCTACCAAATGTACTCCTAATACAAGAAAGCATTGCAGATGTTGCTGGACAAATTTCCAGACCCTTGGCACATCTAGTCTGGCATTCAGTGATGCTTAGTAGCCAATTGGATATACTTGGAAAGTTCAAAAGCATTCCCCGATATATTTAAAGTGTATTGCCTATAATCTAGCACATGCTAAACAACAATCAATATTATTAGTCACCAACAATCTTATCCTTCATGAAACTGTCATTCCCAGTTGGCTGCCATTACCACTGCTCCTGACAGGCAATTTTAAATGTTAACTCTTTAATTCATTTATTGATTTATTACTGATTTCATCACTTGGGCTTAGATGTCACTCAAATACAAGAGTGACTAAGTAGCTTGCAATTTCTACTATTTAAAAAATAGAAAGAAGAAAATACTATGAGTTGTTGGAAAAAAGTATTTCTCTCTATTGATCCCGAATCTCTTTGCATTTAATTTCAATAGATGACCTCAAGTCCTATCACTGGAAACAGGAAGCAAAAATCTTATGCCTTTCTACATTATGAATGCCATGGATGCATTTATGTATTTTTGATATTATTGGACCACCCCTCCTTTATTCCAAGCAAAAGCACCCCAAACTCCATACCTTGTGGGGCCATTCAGATTTGGTACAAAAATGCCTGCACTAACATGAGAATGCTCCCACACACAAAAGGTCATTACTACCAAAATACCTGGAAAGGGCTAATGTTTGTCTTAGAGCAAATGTTTGGAACTTGTGCTCCAGAGTTTGCTTGAATCTGATTCTAATAAACACAAGTCTGCGACTAAAAAGCTGTTTGATTATTTTCATCTAATTTCCATGTATTTTGGTGTGCTGAAAACAAATAAAATATTGAAAAAACTCCTAGACATCATGATTTGCCACAACATGTAAAATTGTCTTCAAATTTATAATTTTTTTACTTTTGGTATTTTTTATATTATGGGTTTTTAACCAAATGTAAAGTCCAAATTACTATTAATTAATTCACATAAGTGCATTTAAGGTATAAAATGCAAAAAAAAACTTTGAAAAGTTTATCCGAGTTATGTAAATAAAATATAGCACTGTAAATCTGATGGTCAGCAATATATACATAAGCTAAGCAAGTTTTAAGTCTGTGCTTCTAATGATAGAAGGGGTTAATCTTTCCTGAAGAATCCAGTGGGAGGGAGACACAGGGCACATAGCAGCATCTCCGGTCAGTGCAGGGGCCTGGCCAGCACTGTGATGTCTTGTGTACAGATACAGAGCTGCTCTCTCCTGCATGCTACACTTGTGCATGAATCATCATCAGGTTCTTGATTCTAGGCTGTTCACACTTTTTCATCACAATTCATGTTAGCTCATCATTCTTCAACCGTTATGTTATGGCTCCACGAAAGTGTATTAATTCGCCAGACAGTTTCTGTTTCTTCTGTGGTGAATATACAGTGTTGAAGCAACAGCAGAATATTACAGACTTTGTGAAAAAAGTATACTTTGCATACTTTGGACTAAAAATTGGAGTTCAAGATAAAGTTTGGGTGCCTCATAAAGTGTGCAAAGGTGTGTTGAGGACCTCCGAAACTGGTTCAAGGGTAAGAAAAAATCTTTCCGTTATGGGATTCCTATGGTATAGCAAGAGCAAAAGAACCGTAGCGACAACTGTTACTTTTGTTCATTCGATGTGAAAGGGTTTAATTCCAAATGGAAGCATTCCATTTCATACCCCAATCTTCACTCAGCAATTCGTCCCATCCCCCATGGCACAGATATACCAGTTCGTTCCTTACTTCGCCAGGAAGACAAGTTGGTTTATTGCATTGATGTTGAAGGTCTGATGGGTCAATTTAAAATCCAATATGATTCAGAGCAATGGTGTCTTTTTATAGATTCTTCAAAAAGAAGTCTCAAAGCAGTTTTACTCCACAATAGTTTTTATGCTTCCATACCTGTAGGTCATTCCGTACACTTGAAGGAAACCTACGAGAACTTGGAATTGGTTCTTTCGTAAATATGAAAACCATGGTTGGCAAGTGTGTGGGGACTTGAAGGTCTTGTGCATGCTGCTCGGGCAACAAGCTGGGTATGCCAAATACCCTTGTTTTCTGTGTCTATGGGACAGTCAAGACCGACAAAATCACTGGACCAAGAAGAGTTGGCAGCCGAGGGTGCTAACAGTCAGTGAAAAAAAATGTCCTCCAAGAAACTTTGGTACCTTCCCATAAAGTTCTTCTACCACCTCTCCACATAAAATTGGGATTGATGAAGCAATTCGTAAAATCATTTCCAAGAGATGGAGAATGCTTCAAATACTTGGTCACCAAGTTTTCATGCCTGTCAGAGGCAAAATTGAAGGAAGGTATGTTCGTTGGATCAGACATTACAAAGGGTTATAGTTGATCAAGAGTTTGTCAATACCATGACAGATCCTCAAAAAGAAGGGGGGATTGCATTTAAAGAAGTTGTACAGAACTTTTTGGGCAATAACAAAGATCTTCACTACAAAAAGATCACTGGAAGAATACTGAAAGCATTCCAAGCTTTAGGTTGCCTGATGAGTTTGAAAGTACATTTCCTCCAGTCCCACCTTGACTACTTTCCTGAAAATTTGGGAGCTGTGAGTGAGGAACAAGGTGAATGATTCCACCAGACATTAAAGAGATGGAAAAGAGATACCAGGGAAAATGGAGCATTACAATGATGGCAGACTACTATTGGATGCTTGAGAGAGACATTCCAGATGCTACTCACAAGCAAATGCACAAAGAGGAGCCTCACATGGAAGAAGAATCGAGTTTAGTGTGTGTAGGTGAGCTCATTTCAGTTCAAAAAAGGATTTTCCTGAAAATATTATAATAAAACTTTAATTTTATAAGTCTATTTCCATTTATTTTGAGATATTGCCTTATTTAACAAAATTACCTAAATTATCAGGAAACATGATGTCCTATGACAAAATGGAAGCCATTTTCGGATTCAGCGCACCAAAAAACATAAAGATTATGTGGAATAACCCAAACATCTCTCGATTTTTTTTTTGCAGATCTGTGATTTGCACACAATACAGCCACAGTCAGATCAGATGACTGTGGTGATCACCATCAAAGTCAAGATTCCCATACCAGTCCTTGTCTTACATCAATATCAGCTTTTGTCCAGCAAGTTCCAAAAACATTATTTGTTGAACAAGCCATAAACATTGATTTAGACACATTACTAAGCCCCAACAGGTCACATTTAGCACAAAAAAAAATCCATTAATGCTTCTGGAAATCTTGTAATTAATGGTTGTTTGAATAAAAGGGAATCCATTCAAGCCAATCTACATCATGTGGCCTGAATTTTCATCATACATTAAGTTTCTATCAATATATAAAAATATATCCATAATCACATAATTGTTGTAATTACATCATTTGGATTACCCAATAACTCCAGTTGATAGCAATGTTGTAAAATGACATGCCTAAATTAAATCAGTATGACCTAGCTCTAGATTGGTCCCAAATTTTTGCCACTTTTAAACTCAGCCCCAACCCAAATATCCAATAGTTTTGTGTTTCTGATGACCTCATACCACCTAAAGCTTCCACTCCCATCTTAAGAAACAGCCCTTTACTTTGCTTCCCCAATCATTCCCTCCACATTTCATGGGTAGATAAATTTTAGCAGGCTTAGGGATCAGTTGGCCATGACAGCAGGGAGAACTACTGACAAGGCAGTGGCCTTAAATCAGGGGGGCAGGCTGCAGAGGGAAGTCTCCCTAAAGGTTAATTGTCAAGCAGAGTAGACATATTACCAAGAGCAGTTGGCTGAATCTTTTCTAAGCAGGAAACAATCTGCAGGCAGAGCAAGATAAGCCATGCAGCTTATGCATACCTGCAACAGAGAAAGAGCTACCGTACATTGCTTTTAAAGAGAAACACAAGAAATATTTTTAAGGATGCATAATGAAGCCAGCTGTTTTTTTTTAATTTGTTTGATTTGCACCTGACCTTTTGTACAGCTCAAGGCAGCATCAAAATGCTCTCATTTTCCCCCACAGCAATGGAGAGTAGCTATGCTGTGATCATTCTTGCAAGGAGTCCAAAGGTGGTCCAAAGGAGCACCTCCCAAAGTACTAGCTCTACTTCATTGTAAAGTTACATTAAAAGAATCTTGCAAATCTGAAAATACTTTTCTCTCCATTGCTATTGCAATCCAAGTAAGTAGGGTGGATCCCTTTGAGATGCTTTCCATTCCTTCAGTGGGCTAAGCTGTCTCTTATCTGACCATTCTCCTGGCTATGACTCTTTCCTGTCACCCAAGGTTATTTTCAGAGTGGAGCTTTTGTACCTGAAAGGGCACTATAATTTGGGTTGACCTGCTCCCAGTCTAATATCTCTAACAAAACTGACTCTCTGAAATTTTGAATGTATATGATTGGTTAGATTTGTATCCAACTTTTCATTTAGGAGCAAAAAAAATATCTACGTAGCATTCGTTTTGCCCATTTTTCCTCATAACAAAACATTCTGAAGTAGTTCTTTGAAGAGAATAGAAGAGAGTAGAGTAGAGTAGAGGAAAGTAGAGTAGAATAGAATAGAATACAATAGAATAGAATACTAACTTTATTGTCACTTTGAATGAACACTAATCAGCATATATTAAAATGAAATTTCATTGCATACAGCTCTCAAAGACTCTCCATCTCTAATATACACAACATGAACATGGTGAAATAAATAAATACACAATTATGTATATGGACACCAATGTTAAATGACACAGAGAAACAACACAGTCTAGTTTGTGAGTTTACCATATGGATGGATATATGGTCCAAAGTCATTCAGGAATTTCTATGTTGAGAATGGAGTAGATCCTAGATTGACACCTTGCTGGCTCTCCTCAGGGTAACAGTCCAACAAGAAGGAGAAACCTTGTCCAAGGACTGATATTAGTTTTGATGATGGGCCATACTTTCTCAGCCTCTGGGGAAAGCAAGAGTTGAACTAATGTGTCAGGTGCAGAATGTTTCAATATAGTAGGAATTTTTTGTGTGGTATCAGTTAATTGGTGCAGCAAAAACATGATAAAAAACAGAAACTAAACACTCTTGTGAGTACAACTGGTCTCACTTTTTTGTCTCACTCGCTTTTTGTCTTTATTTCTCTTCTGATCTTTCTCTCTTCCTTCTTGAAACATTTGCCTGGGTAAAGAATTACACCATCTTCATATAAACTACTTACATTTCAGTTTATTTACTGTCAAAGTTTATAAACAAATGGGACAAAAAAGATATTATTCTATGTAATCATGCCAGGAAGAGGAAAAGAAAGGAGCAATAAAAAGGAACAACAAAAGAGCCAGATCAAAAGAATCTTCCAGAACCTCACAACCATCAGAGGCCTTACACATATGAACAAACTATTAGCTGCTACAATTAACCTTTTGATGTGCATGTAAAGCTGCTTAGCCCAACAGAATTTAGAGTTTCTCCTTTTATTTTAAACACTGCCAGACCTGTTTTCATCTTACAATAGGTTTCTCTCTCTCTTTTTTTTCCTATGTGAAAATGTTGGGAATTTGTGCCATCACTTGTTTTCAGCAATATCTGCTAGAGTGAACTCTAAAAACAGTGACGAAAACATCTGAAGGATGTGTGTTACACAGGATTGCACACTGTCCACCCTGAGGTACAAGATAGCCCCAAAATGGCTACGTGGGGGTGGGGGTGGGCTGGGAACTGTAAAATCAAACTACAAAAAGCTACAGTGATCTCGAAGGTCATGTGCTACCTGCCAGAATTGCTGCGGGGGGAGGAGGGACCCAGAGTGAATCCGATATAGGTCTGGGTCCATCAGCACACTCACCAGTTCCATATCCTGTTTTTTAAACCCCTGCCTTCCACTTGTACAAAACTAGTTTCTCTGATCTCCATTATATAAATATACAAACTTATTTTTCCTGTGCCTGTCATTTTATGAAAGGGCAGTTCTACATTAAGTTTAATTAAGGTAGCAGGCAGTACAGTTCGCAGCCTTATTTAAAAACAAGCAAGTAGTCAATTAGAGCATTTAATTTTGCCCTTTTTTAAAAATCCACAAACGGGAGCATGATTTGACATTTCTGTCCACCATATTCACAATAAGGTGTGAGGTTCTCCTTTAAGCTCACTAGGAAACAGAATATTAACATAGTCATGCATAACAACTATAACAATAACAAAAAGAATCATAGCAAGATGCCGCTGACCTGAATTTTATTGGCATGAGACTGGAAAAGGGAACAGATAAAAATTCCTTCTAATGTGATTTTCTGTTGATTTCTAGGATTATATATCAGCTCAAAAGAGCCCTTATATTTTGCTCTGGGATGTGAATACTGACACATGAGAATACTGTAGCTAACAGCCTCTCAGAATAACAAAGCGGAGGTTCCCTTCATTTGGATAGCCACATTTCACATTATAATTCTGCAACTAGCTTTTGTGTATTGTGGCTAAACGCTTTTGTTCCCACTGAGAAACACTGCCCTATATTTGTCAGGAAGAGGAGAACAAAAAATTGTGCAGAATCTCATACGAGACTAATTGGAGGTTTTGTAATTTCAATAATGCAAACTCCTTCCCTCACATCATTGACAATTAGAGTGATATTTTACATACTTGCTGTTGTGGCCCACCAGCAGCCAGCGGAGGTGGCAGCAGAATCGGACAGTGAGGAGGTTGGAGAGGAGTATGGGCCAATCCTGGTGTCAGGCCTGTAGTTATGTTCCTTTTAGGATCTTTGGGCTGCCACACTTTCTATTATTTCATTATGCTGTTTCATTAGTATAGTAGTTGGGAGGGGGGAATAGAAAGGAGTAGAATTGTGGAATGTGTTGTTGTCATTCTTTTCTAGAAGCCCAAAGTCATCTTTTGTCTCCTCACCTCTGCACTGACCGGAACCAGTTGGGTGGAGATGCCAGCATGGCTGAAGAAGATTGGACCATGTGATGGATTTATGGGTGTGGGGATAAGATCATGAACTTTCAACTGGGTGGAATCCCAGGAAGTTTTCAGATTTGGGATTCCACAGCCATTGCCAACACGTCTGTCTTATTAAATTGGAACTTTAAGGATAGCTCTGCCTTGACTCTGATTTAATTCTGCATGATATTTGGAATGCTGACACCTGGAGGCTGGGAAAGGCTCGGTGAGAACTCTACATCAGAGGCAGAGAGTGGGCCAAGGCCGTCTGACAGTGATCAGGTGCCTACGGAGCTAGACAGCAGTGAGGCAGAGGAACAGCTAGAGTCTGTTCCCAGTGTGTGCATGCGCAGAGCTGCCAAAAGAAAAGAATAACTTAGAAATCAGGGTAGAGTTGGGATAAAGTCACAGATGGAAGGTGATTGGTCCCTCCCATAAGAAATAAAAGAGGAGCGAAAGGGGAGTAGGCTTTTGCAGGAAACAATTGTGTTTGGTCATTAGATTCATTTCAGGAGTATGAAGATCTGTCCGTGAATCTCAGAGACTCTGTGCCCAGTCTTTCCTTGCAGGGCACCTCATTTGGAAAATATATACATGGCAGCTTTCCAAGATAGATAAGGTCTGTAGTCATAAATGCTCCCTTGACAGACTGTTGCTGAATGTGAATGAGAAGAATTCACATTTGTTTAATAAAAGAGGTTTTGTCAAAACCAGGACTCTGCCTCAGGCTTTTTGGGGAAGCTTGGGTCACAACCCTTGCATACAATAAATGTGTAACATACACAATTTCCCTCCCCCACAGCAATTGAATCCATTTTAATAAGAGAAGATGTATCTATCTCAGCAAGTTACAATTATTTTCAGATGTCCATATATTTAAAAATATTGAACTCTGGCACCAGGAAGAGTTGGCCGGGGCTGAATTTCCTTTGGGATGGAATTCTAGGATAAAAACATAATCATTCTGAAGGCTTTTGCTTTGTAAATACATAATACTTATAGCTGAAAGGCTTCCTGAGATCTTTTCAGTTCATGAATTGAACTTCATGAAAGGAAGAACTTCAGATATTTGATCCAATACCAATTAGGTATTAAAAGATGCTTGACTTCCACTTCTATTTCCATTTGGCAATTACGGTGGCAACAGAATTTTCAATGTAATAGAGGTCAATAAGTCAGAATTCAAGTTCCCTATCAATTAAAGTTTCCAATACATCTCAGAAGGCAATCCCATATAAAATGATTTTGGCCTGATCCAGAATTCAAGTAGCAAGTGACTTTCTTTGATATGATCCAGTGCTAGAATATATCATTTAAAAAAAAAAGGATACTTCATATCTCACCAGGTTACTAAATCTACCAAATTGAGAGTTCAAACCCTGACAACCTGACCAATTACCTATGAAAATTCTGTATTCACATGAGGCTTTATGACTATTCATCAAACTCCCATGAGATCTCAGCAAAGCATGAACATCTCACAAGATTAGGAAATCTTGTATTTGTTAGTCATTTTAACTCCCCCCCCCCAAACACACATATTTTTGTTGGGGTTCTATAGTTGCCATCTAGGGAGTATTGTGCTTTGCTAACCACTGTATTTTATATTTACCAGAATATTTGTTGTTGTTGTTGTTGTTGCTGCTGCTGCTGTTGTTATAGATTTCATCTTCAATCTTTGATTCACAATCAGACTGGTAAAAAAAACTAACAATTCAAATCCTAACCAAGGACCTAAGAACTATTAAGATAGTGTCTCAGTATATTGACAGCTCTGAATATGGTGCTTTTTACAGAGTCAGGAATTTCAGGTCTAATAAGTTCAACATTTCCTGAATCTAGGCAACCATTTGGGTATTGCTCCAAGGGCTCCTATTACTATTGGTACAACCATTGATTTCTTCCTCCATAGTCGCTCAACTTCAATTTTCAAATCACAACATTTTTTTTATTTTTTCTAACTGTTTCTCTTCAATTCATGCATCACCTGGTATTGCAATATCAATAAACCAAACTTTTTTTCTTTTCCACAATAGAGATGTCAGGTATGTTTTGGGCCAGATGTCCATATGTTTGGATCCAAAAGTGTCTTAGGATCTTGAGTTGCTCATTTTCAAGAACTTTGTTAATTTAGTGCTCCCAGTGACTTTTGCTTCATTTGAACCCAAACTACAGACAAAGCTTCCAATGTATGATTTTGCATTTTTTATTAATATTTTTTTTATTTTTGAATAAACACAAATAGACAAAACACAACAAACATCACAAAAATATCTTCCATTACAAATTGTAAAGAGTGTGTCAATTGGTTACAGAGCTTTCGTGCATCCTTTCCATAGTCATCACCTCATATACCTCAATCTTCATATAATTGTTTTTATGTCCCTTTATATGAAATATTCCAAAATTTAAACCAAACCACATGATGGCATTCCATTATCTATTTCAATATCATCCAGCAACATTACATCTTTATGATACTTTCTAAATAAAAATTAATTATGTTTAATAACAAAGTTTCTAGACCTCCTTTCTTAATCACTGTTTACAATTTATATCCAATTTCCCTTTTATCATGTCAATACAAATATTACATTATTATAATTATCAATCATTTATTTAACAATATCCCTCATCCAGTGGCAAAAGTATCAAAGTATGGCACATCGTACCATTGCAACTTTAGCTCCTGTCTCCATGATTTTGCAATTTTGATCATGATGTTGTAAATAGTTTGTGAGATTTTGCTGCAGCCACTGAGAAGGTGATCCACTGTTTTACCTTTCATGTACAAGTGACATTTGTTGCTGACATGTTGAATGTTTGCTTTCATGGAATTGATCTGCAGGGCTTGTTCTTGAGCAGCCAAAATGAAACCTTCAGTTTCTTTCTTCAGCACTCTTGATCTCAATCAGTTCCATGTTAGCTTTGTATCTATCTTTCCTTCAGTGTTCTTCAGGTAGTGACTGTGCATAGGCTTCCTTTTCTAGTTAAAAACCTGAAGCCCCGTTGTTTCTTTCAATAGTTTCATTAGTCTATCTTGTTGTTTTAAAGAGGTTTCTCTTTCAAGAGATTTCCCTTTCAAGCCCCTACAGAGGCTCTTAAGAGATCTCTGTCACTCTGAGATCTTGGTAAGTACCATCAATCAGCATCACTTTTTGGGTGCAGAGCATGGTACATTGTCATTAGTTTTCTTGTCTTTCAATCTAAGTTATCAAGTTTTAGCTGAGTCCAATCAATTATTCCAGATGATGATGGTAATGATGATTGTGATGATTTATTAATTATTATTATTGATTATCACACAGCCAGCCAGATGTCCAGACTGGGTTTGCCATTTTTGTCTACCTATCTCGTTCTTACCAACAATCTGGGATATGCAGATGATGATGATGATGATATTATTATTATACAATTGTATCACAGCGGCCAGTTGTTTCGCCGGATTTGGCATTGGTTACTAGTCGGGCCCCACCCAGGGGCCTAGGACGTCATAACGTATTTTCTTAATATGCGTGCAGATCCAAGCAGTGCGGCTTTTTGCATTTGACTGATGGTGATTTTGTCAATTTTTAACTGTTTTAAATGTAATTCCAGTGCTTTTGGAATAGCACCCAGTGTGCCAATTACCACTGGAATTACCACTGCTGGTTTGTGCCATAGTCGTTGAATTTCGATTTTTAAGTCCTGGTATTTTGTGATTTTTTTTCATGTTCCTTCTCGGCGACCCTGCTATCACCTGGTATTGCGATGTCTATGATTGTGACCTTATTTTTCTCAACCAGTGTGATGTCTGGTGTATTATGCGCCAGTATTTTGTGGGTTTGTATACGGAAATCACACAAGATCTTGACCATCTGATTTTCGGTGACTTTTTCAGGCTGATGTTCCTACCAGTTTTTTGCTGTTTTGATATTATAATTTTTGCACAAATTCCAATGGATCATTTGTGCTACTGAATTGTGCCGCAATTTATAATCAGTCTGCGCGATTTTTTTACAGCAGCTGAGTATGTGATCAACAGTTTCATCAGCTTCTTTGCAAAGTCTGCATTTGGCATCATCAGAGGATTTTTCGATTTTGGCCTTGATGGCATTTGTGCGGATAGCTTGTTCTTGTGCAGCCAGGATTAGTGACTCTGTTTCTTTCTTTAATGTACCTGTTGTCAACCATAACCAAGTTTGTTCACTGTCCACTTTATCTTTTATTTTTTCCAGAAATTGGCCATGCAGTGCTTTGTTCTGCCAACTTTCCATTCTTGATTTGATCACATCTTTTCTGTATTCTTGTTTCGTCTGTTGGGCCTTCAGTAGATTTTTGTTCTTTACTTCGATTAATAGATGTTCTTGACTTTCTTTTAAATAATCAGCCAGTGCATGTTTTTCTTCTTCAACTGTTTGCTTCACTTGTAATAATCCTCTGCCACCTGATTTTCGGGGCAGGTACAGTCTATCAGTATCACCACGTGGATGTAAACTGTAGTGCATTGTCATTAGTTTCCTGGTTTTTCGGTCCAAAAGGTCCAAATCAGCTTGTGTCCAGTTAACTATACCAGCTGTGTATCTTATAACTGGTATTGCCCAGGTATTTATGCCTTTGATTGTATTTCCACCATTCAATTTAGATTTCAAAATTTTCCTAACTCTATTGGTGTACTCTCGCCTGACAATAGTTTTTACTTCTCCATGCTTGATGTTATCCAACTGCAGAATGCCTAAGTATTTGTAGGCTTCATTTTCTTTGCATTTAATTAATTGGCCATTGGGCATTTCAATTCCCTCACATGCAGTGATTTTGCCCCTTTTTATGGATACAGTGGCGTATTTTTCCATACCAAACTGCATTGAAATATCAGTGCTGAATACTCGGACTGTGTTTGTCAATGATTGGATTTCTATTTCTGACTTTCCAAAGAGTTTCAAATCATCCATATATAGTAAATGCGAAATTTTTTCAGCTTCTTTGGCTGTTTGGTAGCCAAATTTCATTTTTTTTTTAAGATTATTGATAGTGGGATCATTGCGATGATGAAGAGAAGAGGTGAAAGTGAATCACCCTGGAAAATTCCTCGCTTGATATTAACCATTCCGTAGATCTCATTCCCTACTGCTAACTCAGTTCTCCATTGTTTCATCGCCTTTTCAGTAAAGGATGTAATATTTTTGCTGCCAGTTGTTTCTAAGCATTTTATGATCCAACTATGTGGCAGTGAGTCAAATGCCTTTTTGTAATCAATCCAGACCATATTCAAGTTATTATGATTATGATCATGATTATGATTATGATTATGATTATTATGATGATGATGATGATGATGATTATTATTATTATACAATTGTATCACAGCGGCCAGTTGTTTCGCCGGATTTGGCATTGGTTACTAGTCGGGCCCCACCCAGGGGCCTAGGACGTCGTAACGTATTTTCTTAATATGCGTGCAGATCCAAGCAGTGCGGCTTTTTGCATTTGACTGATGGTGATTTTGTCAATTTTTAACTGTTTTAAATGTAATTCCAGTGCTTTTGGAATAGCACCCAGTGTGCCAATTACCACTGGAATTACCACTGCTGGTTTGTGCCATAGTCGTTGAATTTCGATTTTTAAGTCCTGGTATCTTGCGATTTTTTCATGTTCCTTCTCGGCGACCCTGCTATCACCTGGTATTGCAATGTCTATGATTGTGACCTTATTTTTCTCAACCAGTGTGATGTCTGGTGTATTATGCGCCGGTTGAGAAAAATTATTATTATTATTATTATTATTATTATTATTATTATTATTATTATTATTATTATTGATTTGGTCTTCATTATTACTTACAGTCTGGGCCTGGTAAAAACTTAACAGTTCAAGTTCTAACCAAAGACCTAAGAGCTGTTAAGGTAGCATCTGAGTACGTAAGCAGTTCCAAGTAGGGTGGGTTTTTTGCAAAGTCAGAATATTCAAGTCTGATTTCAACCTTTCTATGTATCTAGGAAACCTTTTGAGTATTGCTCCAAGGGCTCCTATTACCATTGGTACAACCATTGATTTTTTCCTTCACAATTGCTCAACCTTAATTTGCAGATTGCAATATTTCATTATTTTTTCTAGTTGTTTCTCTTCAATTTGTGCATCACCTGGTATTGCAATATCAATGAACCAGACTTTTTTCTTTTTCACAATAGTGATTTCAGGCATGTTGAGTATGGTGCATTGTCATTAGTTTTCTTGTCCTTCGATCCAAGTTATCAAGTTCTAGCTGAGTCCAATCAATTATTCCAGCTGAGTATTGTATTGCAGGCACTGCTCAGGTGTTAATTGCTTTTATGATATTTCCTCCACTCAGCTTTGAAGTCAAAATTTTCCAGACTTGTTTTATATACTTTGTTGAAGTAGTTTCCTTGAGTTGGTTGTGCAACAGTCAGAAGTTTCCAAAACTCCTAAGTACTTGTACCCTTCGTCTGGTGTTACTACTTTTATCAGCTCTTCATTATTAAGTTTGAATCCATCATCTTCAACCATTTTTTCTGCCTTAACAGCAATTGTTGCACATTTGTCAATGCCAAATTGCATTTAATGTCTCTGCTAAACTCCTCTGTGGTTTCACCACTGAGCAATTCAGCTTTTCTTTTTCCAAACAGTTTTAAATCATCCATGTAGAGCAAATGGGAAATTTTCAACCAATTTTTAACCAATTCATAGCCACAGTTTATTTTCTTCAAAATGCTTGTTGGTGATACCACCGAAAGTACAGATTGCCTTAGAAGATTCCTCATTTTATTTCAACTTCACCAAGTTATTTTCCACAGGTCATCAATTTAGCTTGCCATAGCTTCATTTAAGCCTTCAGAAAATTATGAATGTTGCTGTCAATTCCAAAAATGTCTAAGAATTTCTCAATCCAGTTGTGTGTGGCAGAATCAAATGCTTTCTTATAATTAATCCAGATCATGAACAAATTCGTTCATCTTTTATTTGCATTTTTGAAAACCAGTTTATCAATCATGTTGTTATTGTTGTTGATACTATTGTTATTACTATTATTGATTTAATCTTCAATTTGACTCACTATGTATCTGATAAAAACTTAGCAGTTCAAGTCCTAACGAAGAATCTAAAAGCTGTTAAGTCTGAGTATGTAGGCAGTTCCAGGTAAGGTGGTTTCAGAAATAGTCAGAGCTGAATATTTTCAGAATATTCAGGGCTTATAAGTTCAACATTTCCATGTATCTAGGTAACCCTTTGAATATTGCTCCAAGAGCTCCTGTTACTATTGATACAACTACTGGTTTCTTTCTCCATAGTCGCTCAACTTCAATTTGCAAATCACAATATTTTATTATTTTTTTCTAGCTTTTTGTCTTCAATTTGTGCATTACCTGGTATTGTAATATTATTTTTTTTCTTTTCTACAATAGAGATGTCGTGTATGTTGTGCTGTTTGATTTCAAAAGTCACACAAGATCTTGACTTGTTCATCATCATCTTTAGCATCATGTTATTGTTGTTGTTGTTATTGTTGTTTTTATTTTATTTATTTATTAATAAAATTTATAGGCCACCCAATCCCAAAGGACTCCAGGCGGCTTACAAAAAGAAGAGGAAAAAGCAATAATAAAAAATAAAAAAGACAGATTTAAAAAACAACACATGCACTTGTTCTGATCGGGGCTGGACCTCAACAGTGAGGTCAACAGCCCCAGGCCTGCCGGAATAGCCAGGTTTTAACAGCTTTTCTGAAGGCCATGAGAGTGGGTAAGGTCCGGATCTCTGGGGGTAGCTTGTTCCAAAGGGTTGGAGCAGCAAAGAGAAGGCTATCCTCTGGGGAGCCGCCAGCCAACATTGTCTGGCTGATGGCATCTAAAGGAGGCCCACCCTGTGGGATCTCACCAGCAGCTGGGAGGTATGTGGCAGTAGGCGATCACGCAGGTACGCTGGCCCTAAGCCATGTAGGGCTTTAAAGGTAATAACCAACACCTTGAATTGCGCCCTGAGACCAATTGCAGCTCGCGGAAGATAGGTGTAATGTGGGTGTACCTTGGTACACCCAATATCGCTTGCACAGCTGCATTCTGGACTTGTTGCAGTCTCCGAACACTTTTCAAGGGTAGCCCCACGTAGAGCGCGTTGCAGTAATCCAGCCTTGAGGTGGCAAGGGCATGAGTAACCGTTTGAAGTGCCTCCCAATCCAAATAGGGCCGCAATTGATGCACCAGGCAAACCTGGGCAAAGGCCCCCCTGGTCACAGCCGACAGATGGTGTTTCAGTGTCAGCTGTGGATCCAGGAGGACCCCCAAATTGCGGGCCCTCTCTGAGGGGTGGAAGTTTTCACCCCCCAGGGTTAAGGATGGGCTGTGCTTTGGGGCCAGCATCCACAGCCACTCAGTCTTGTTGGGATTTAGTACAAGTTTGTTCATTCCCATCCAGATCCTGACAGCTTCCAGGCATCGGCACATCATGTCTGCCGCTACACTGAGCTGGCATGGGGCAGAGAGATACAATTGCATATCATCTGCATATTGATGGTACTTAACCCCGTGTTGTTGAATGATCTCGCCCAGCAGCTTCATGTAGATGTTAAATAGGAGGGGGGGCAAGATCGAACCCTGTGGCATACCACATTTAAGGGGCCTAGGGGTCAACCTTTGCCTCCCGACCAACACTGACTGTGACCTGTCAGAGAGGTAAGAGGAGAACCACCATAAAACAGTGCCTCTCATTCCCACCTCTTCCAGTCGTCGCAGAAGGATTCGATGGTCGATGGTATCGAAGGCCGCTGAGAGGTCAAGAAGCACCAGGATAGAGGAATGTCCTCTATCCCTAACCCGCCAGAGATCATCGGTCAGTGCGACCAAAGCGGTTTCTGTGCTGTACCCAGGCCTGAAACCAGACTGAAAGGAGTCTAGATAATCCGCTTCATTCAAGGTCCGTCGGAGTTGAAGCGCCACCACCTTCTCAACAACCTTCCCCAGAAAAGGAAGGTTGGAGACAGAATGATAGTTCTTAAGAATAGCTGGGTCCAGAGAAGGCTTCTTGAGGAGGGGTCTCACCACTGCTTCCTTTAATGGATGCGGGAAAGACCCTTCCTGCAAAGATGCATTCGTAATCATCTGGAGCCAGCCTCGTGTTACCTCTCTGCTGGTCGAGACCAGCCAGGAGGGCACGGGTCCAGTAAACACGTGGAGGCACTCATCGCTCCCATGGCTTTGTCCACTTCCTCAGGGGTGACAAACTCGAGCTCATCCCAGAAAATCTGACCAAGACTCTCCCTCAGCATCTCCGCTGGTACTGCCCAAGTGGAGTCCAGGTCTGCCTGAATCTGAGTGATTTTATCCGACAGAAACTGAACAAACTCCTCAGCTCTTCCCTGCAGGGGTTCCCCCGCCTCCTCACCTTTCAGGAGGGAGCAGGTCACCCTAAACAGAGCGGCTGGGTGAGATTCCGCGGATGCAATAAGAGCGGAAAAATGTATACATTTTGCCACCCGTATTGCCACTAAATAAGTCCTGATAAAGGCTCTTAATAGTGCTCGGTCAGATTCGGAGTTACTAGCCCTCCAACGTCGCTCTAGGCATCTCTTTTGGTGCTTCATCTCCTGGAGCTCCTCAGTAAACCAAGGTGTCCTTCTGGATCCACTGCCGCGGAGAGGCCTCAAAGGCGCAATCCGATCCAGTGCCTCAGCCGCCGCAACATTCCAGGCAGCGACCAAGGACTCTGTCAGATTGTGGACAAGGGAGTCAGGTATCTCTCCAAGCTCCTTGTGAAATCCCTCCGGGTCCATCAGGCGCCTGGGGCGGAACCACTTAATCATCTCCACCTCCCTGCGATGGGGGAGTGGCATCCTAAAGTCAAGCCTCAGCAAGGAGTGATCTGACCATGACAAGGGCGAGGTCTCCATTTCCTTAATTCAAGATCACATCTCCACTGCCCCGAGAGAAATACAAGGTCAAGTGTGTGTCCCGCTCTATGAGTTGGACCCTGAACTATTTGGGTCAAGTCCATGGTTGTCATGGAAGCCATGAACTCCTGTGCCCCATCAGAGTGTTCACCCAGAGATGGCAGATTAAAGTCCCCCAGTACCATTAGTCTGGGGAACTCCACCGCCAACCCGGCTACTATCTCTAGGAGCGCAGGAAGGGCTGTTGTGACGCATCTGGGAGGTAGGTACATCAAGAACAAGCCAAATTGAACCCCTAGGTCCAACTTCAAGAGGAGAGACTCACATCCCACAATCTCTGGGGCAGGGATCCTCCGAGGAACTAACAACCTTCGGATAATAACTGCCACTCCCCCACCCCTTCCTGGTGTCGTGGTTGGTGGAGCACCTGGAACCCATCTGGGCACATTTCTGAGAGGGGGATTCCTCCCTCGTGGCCCAGCCAGGTTTCAGTTATACATGCCAGGTCTGCCTCCTCGTCTAATATTAAGTCCCAGATGAGGGGAGCTTTATTTACCACAGACCTGGCATTTAGCAACAGCAACTTGAGACCACGGCCCTGATCTCCTCTGCCACCAGGTCCTTGAGTTGATCCTGAGGGGCCGGAACAAGGAATCACTGTGATGTAGCGAGTCCTTCTTCCCCGGTAATGGCTAGCCCTAAAGCTCCCATCATATCTGCCCCTCCCGGTCGTAACCGAAATGCTCCGACCCTCCCCCATCCCCGTAGACCCTCCCCCTCTCCCATGGCCACCATTCTTCCCGGCAGGCCGCGCGCACCATTCATTCCAGGATTTCTTGAACTTGAATTTCCTCAAGTTCAACTTCACTAAACACTTTATACTGTATAATAAATCGCCTTTGATCTGCTAGTCACTGTTCACTAACATTTGAATCTGGATATTGTTGTTTCCATAATTCATACATTCGCTTTAAATACCTCTTTTTTCTGGCGCTGAGTTGTAGTAACAGGCCATTATGGCATGGTTTTCATCTGCACTATATTTTTGTCGTTTTGTTGGCTGGTCCACTTGTAGCCCACTTGTCGACGGATGTCCAGGGACCCCAACATCCGCTGCGGCCCTTGTTAACCCGCGCGACGACCAATGCGGTATAAAATTTTTATTCGTTTCTTTCACCATATTGTATGGGTTGGCGGGGTTTTTTTATGGGGCCAGGTTGCCAACCTGACCCTAACCCTCCTCCTTTCTCATCTGGGCTTGGGACCAGCAACGGCAGAGTTGTTGTTGTTGTTGTTGTTGTTGTTGTTGTTATTATTATTATTATTATACAATTATATCACAGCAGCCAGTTGTTTCGCCGGATTTGGCATTGGTTACTATTCGGGTCCCACCCAGGGGCCTAGGATGTCGTAATGTATTTTCGTAATATGCATGCAGATCCAAGCAATGTGGCTTTTTGCAATAGCAATAGCAATAGCAGTAGACTTATATACCGCTTCATAGGCCTTTCAGGCCTCTCTAAGCGGTTTACAGAGAGTCAGCATATTGCCCCCAACAATCTGGGTCCTCATTTTACCCACCTCGGAAGGATGGAAGGCTGAGTCAACCCTGAGCCGGTGAGATTTGAACCGCTGACCTGCTGATCTAGCAGTAGCCTGCAGTGCTGCATTTAACCACTGCGCCACCTTGGCTTTTGCATTTGACTGATGGTGATTTTGTCAATTTTTAACTGTTTTACATGTAATTCCAGTGCTTTTGGAATAGCACCCAGTGTGCCAATTACCCAGGGAATTACCACTGCTGGTTTGTGCCATAGTCGTTGAATTTCAATTTTTAAGTCCTGGTATTTTGCGATTTTTTCATGTTCCTTCTTGGCGACCCTGCTATCACATGGTATTGCGATGTCTATGATTGTAACCCTGTTTTTCTCAACCAGTGTGATGTCTGGTGTATTATGTGCCAGTATTTTGTCTGTTTGTATACGGAAATCCCACAATCCATCTGATTTTCGGTGACTTTTTCAGGCTGATGTTCCCACCAGTTTGTTGCTGTTTTAATATTATAATTTTTGCACAAATTCCAGTGGATCATTTGTGCTACTGATTTGTGCCGCAATTTATAATCAGTCTGCGCGATTTTTTTACAGCAGCTGAGTATGTGATCAACAGTTTCATCAGCTTCTTTGCAAAGTCTGCATTTGGCATCATCAGAGGATTTTTCGATTTTGGCCTTGATGGCATTTGTGCGGATAGCCTGTTCTTGTGCAGCCAGGATTAATGACTCTGTTTCTTTCTTTAATGTACCTGTTGTCAACCATAACCAAGTTTGTTCACTGTCCACTTTATCTTTTATTTTTTCCAGAAATTGGCCATGCAGTGCTTTGTTCTGCCAACTCTCCATTCTTGATTTTATCACATCTTTTCTGTATTCTTGTTTTGTCTGTTGGGCCTTCAGTAGATTTTTTTTCTTTACTTCGATTAATAGATATTCTTGACTTTCTTTTAAATAATCAGCCAGTGCATGTTTTTCTTCTTCAACTGTTTGCTTCACTTGTAATAATCCTCTGCCACCTGATTTTCGGGGCAGGTACAGTCTATCAGTATCACCACGTGGATGTAAACTGTAGTGCATTGTCATTAGTTTCCTGGTTTTTCTGTCCAAAATGTCCAAATCAGCTTGTGTCCAGTTAACTATACCAGCTGTGCATCTTATAACTGGTATTGCCCAGGTATTTATGGCCTTGATTGTATTTCCACCATTCAATTTAGATTTTAAAATTTTCCTAACTCTGTTGGTGTACTCTCGCCTGACAATAGTTTTTACTTCTCCATACTTGATGTTATCCAACTTCAGAATGCCTAAGTAGTTGTAGGCTTCATTTTCTTTGCATTTAATTAATTGGCCATTGGGCATTTCAATTCCCTCACATGCAGTGATTTTGCCCCTTTTTATGGATACAGTGGCGTATTTTTCCATGCCAAACTGCATTGAAATATCGGTGCTGAATACTCGGACTGTGTTTGTCAATGATTGGATTTCTATTTCTGACTTTCCATAGAGTTTCAAATCATCCATATATAGTAAATACAAAATTTTTTCAGCTTCTTTCGCTGTTTGGTAGCCAAATTTCATTTTTTTTTTTAAGATTATTGATAGTGGGATCATTGCGATGATGAAGAGAAGAGGTGAAAGTGAATCACCCTGGAAAATTCCTCGCTTGATATTAACCATTCCGTAGATCTCATTCCCTACTGCCAACTCAGTTCTCCATTGTTTCATCGCCTTTTCAGTAAAGGATGTAATATTTTTGCTAATGCCAGTTGTTTCTAAGCATTTTATGATCCAACTATGTGGCAGTGAGTCAAATGCCTTTTTGTAATCAATCCAGACCATATTCAAGTTCGTTTTTCTGTTCTTACAATTTTCTAATATCGTTTTATCAATTAGGAGCTGATCTTTTGTGCCCCTGCTCCTTCTTTTGTTGCCTTTTTGCTCTACTGGCAAGATGTTGTTTGTTTCCAAATAATCCATCATGTTATCTGCAATAATGCCTGTAAGTAATTTGAAGGTTGTTGGCAAGCATGTTATTGGTCTGTAGTTTTCAGGTGTTGTTCCTTTAGTTGCATCTTTCTGAATCAAGTATGTTTTTCCAGTTGTCAACCATTCATCAATTTTGCCCTTTTGTAAAATTTCATTCAGTTGCCTGGCCAATATTGCATGTAAACTGGTCAGATATTTGAGCCAGAAACCATGTAATTGGTCCTTTCCAGGTGATGTCCAATTCTTTACCTTTTTTACTCGATTTTTGACCATCTCGGTTGTTATTTCTAATACTTGCATTTGTTTGTTGCCAATGCTTTTCTCAAAGTCATGTATCCACTTTGCTTCCTTATTGTAGTCCTTTGCATTTTCCCACAATTCTTTCCAGAATTCAACTGTGGCCTGCTTTTCTGGTTTTTCACTTTTGGTGTCACCATTCACATTAAGACTTTGTTAAAAATGCCATTGGTCTGATCGAAATTGCTGATTTTATTTATATTGGATGATTCGTGCCTCATATCTTTCAATTTTTCTAGCTGTTGCTGTTATCTGCTGTTTTACAATCTCTACAGCTTCATTGATGTTTTTTGTATCCAATCTATATCTTCTGATTAGCCGATCTATGGATTTGTTGTTTTTAAGCTGTTGCTCATACATGTTCTTTAAGTTACTAGCATCTGCCCTTAATTTTTTGACTTTTTGTTCTAATCGGATTTTCCACTTTGGCTTTGATGCTTTTTCTGTTGTGTGACTAGGTACTTTAATTTTAATGCCTAGTTCATTAGTGACTATTACAGCTGCGCTGTACATTAACTAGTTCGTTTCCAAGATGGATCCCGATTCAATTGTTGAAAACACTGCATTAACCATTTTCATGATAGGCGCCAAAATTTTCTTAGGCACCAAATTGGTTTTGCAATTTGCCTGAATTTCCTCAAGTTCAACTTCACTAAACACTTTATTCCGTATAATAAATCGCCTTTGATCTTCTAGTCGTTGTTCACTAACATTTGAATCTGGATAATGTTCTTTCCATAATTCATACATTCACTTTAAATAACCTTTTTTTTCTGGCTCTGAGTTGTAGTAACAGGCCATTATGGCACGGTTTTCATCTGCACTATATTTTTGTCATTTTGTTGGCTGGTCCACTTGTAGCCCACTTGTTGACAGATGTCCAGGGACCCCAACATCCGCTGTGGCCCTTGTTAACCCATGCGGCGACCGATGCGGTATAAAAATTTTATTCGTTTCTTTCACCATATTGTATGGGTTGGCGGGGGTTTTTTGTGGGCCAGTTGCCAACCTGACCCCAACCCTCCTCCTTTCTCATCCGGGCTTGGGACTGGCAACGGCAGAGTTGTTGTTGTTGTTATTATTATTATTATACAATTGTATCACAGCGGCCAGTTGTTTCGCCGGATTTGGCATTGGTTACTAGTCGGGCCCCACCCAGGGGCCTAGGACGTCGTAACGTATTTTCTTAATATGCGTGCAGATCCAAGCAGTGCGGCTTTTTGCATTTGACTGATGGTGATTTTGTCAATTTTTAACTGTTTTAAATGTAATTCCAGTGCTTTTGGAATAGCACCCAGTGTGCCAATTACCACTGGAATTACCACTGCTGGTTTGTGCCATAGTCATTGAATTTCGATTTTTAAGTCCTGGTATCTTGCGATTTTTTCATGTTCCTTCTCGGCGACCCTGCTATCACCTGGTATTGCGATGTCTATGATTGTGACCTTATTTTTCTCAACCAGTGTGATGTCTGGTGTATTATGCGCCAGTAATAATAATAATTATTATTATTATTATACAATTGTATCACAGCGGCCAGTTGTTTCGCCGGATTATTATTATTATTATTATTATTATTATTATTATTATTATTATTATCATTATCATTATTCCTAAATAGCGTTCCTTCAGAGAGGGAATCTAAAAGCACTTGCTTTATGCCTATTATTAGAGATTTAGATAATATACAATAGCAGTGACGTGTGGTGAGGTTGATACCTGGTGAGGCTCAGCAGGGCAGCGGTCGGCCTTGGCGGGGAGGGGGAATTTGCATCGCAGGAGCAACCAAGCGCCCGGGTCTGCAGCAAAGGCGCTTGGTGGCTCCCGCGATGCAAAGTGCCTCTCGCAATGCAAACTGCAGCAAAGAGGCAGCCTCCTCCTTCTCGCCCACTCCTCTCTCCTCTGAAGCACGCCCCACCCAATGTAAGCGTGCTCAAGAAGACACAATTGGCTGCTTCCAAATCAGGAGGCGCCAGAATTAGTGCCTCTTTTCCATCTGAACTTCTTTGCCTTTTAACTCTTTATTAACTTTTAGAAGGCGAAAAATTCCTTATGGAAAAGAGGCCCCGAGTTCTCTCGCCTCCTGCTTTGGTTAACACTAAGCAGACACCAAGCCGCTGTGAGCTGGAATCTGGTAGCAACTATCTTGGCTTTAATTATTTAAAAAAATATATTTAAATTTCTTTCTTTTTCCTGAGGAGACTGGTGAGGCTCCGCCTCCCTTGCCTCTAGTGACTGTACGTCCCTATACAATAGATATAATAACATACATACTGTGTTTACCTGAAAATAAGATCCAGTCTTATTTGGGGGGGGCTAATGCAAAATAAGCATTAAGACTTAATTTTGGGGAATTACGGTTTCAGGGTGATCAGCCGAACTCTCCGGCGCACACCCAAGAGCCAACAAGTGTGCAGGGACCAATGGTATCCAGTAGCAGTTGCAGCCCATCGATTCCTTGATTGGTACACTCCATGGCTGCACAGAGCGGATGGCATGAAGCAGAAGTCAGGTAATCCTGATGTGCGGAGCAGAAGGCAGGTGATCCAAATGCACCACATGGGCTGCAGGCAACCAGAGAGATGTGAAGATGAGCCTCCTGTAGCCTCCCACCATTCTGGTTCACCTCTGATCAGCTTTCCTGTGGCCCACGCGGCATGTCCGTATCTTCCCCCCGTACTTTTGCCCTGTCTGCTGCCAGTGTCATCACATGAAGACAATCCCCCATGGCTTTCTGTCGAACAGCCCATTGCTATTCAACTTTTCTATGCCCATGTGGCATGCCTGGATCGCCTGCCTCCCCCTCTCCCTGGTACCTTTGCCTCTGCTGCTGGTGTACTGGGTAAAGATGAGACTCCCACAACTGTCTGCTGCTCCAGCCCATCATCCCTGACCTTTTCCGTGGTCCACATGGCATGTGATGCTCTGTTTCTGCTTGCACACGTACTTAACTTACCTGTGCTGTGCGGACTACGGTTGCTACCAAACACCGTCAACCTGTGCATGTTTGTCACCTCCTATGTTGGCCATGCCCATCCCCTTCACTAAGGCTTACTTTTGGGGCAGAGCTTATATTAGGCACACACATAAAAAACAGGGGCTTATTTTGGGATAGGTCTATTTTGGGGGGAAATTGTAAGGAATGTAAATAATGAACACAGGTAAAACAGCATTTGTTCAGGGAAAATCAGGGACTTTTATATGACTGATGAAGGTGGGAGAGGGGTTTTAAACTCAGCAAAAAAAACAACACCTTTGAATCCCAGAATGTTAGCTGTGCATTTTTGGCTGGTGCTCATTCTTATCCTAATCGGTGTCTCTCCCTTCCATTAACACTAATAGGATAATAGCCTTCATATATCTTCATTAAGACTTGTCCTCTTGCAGCTGAAGCATTCTCAGGGTGAGACCATCACCTCAGCAATTTTGAAGCCAAACCTACTTACTGGTCAGTGGACTATATGGAAACTTTGACTTTAAAAATGTAGAAGTTTGGGAGTTCACACATGTGGGCATAGTTCTAATATCAAAGAGCCACTGCATACTCAATGCTGGAATGTTAAACCTTCTTAGGCTGCCCCATGGAAGGAAGAAACTACATTTATGGCTTTTTCTACACTCCCCCTTCCCTTTTTCTGAAAAAATTAGGTGCCTTCTTATTATGACCAATGTGGGATTAGCCACTTACTGAATATCTGTATTAATGCTAGAACATCTTATGTGTGGATGTTCAAACCTGATTCCAAGTGATTCCAAGATCATATTCTCACCCTGCAAATGCACATGTGCACGTGTGTGCGTGCACACACACACACCACCTTTCATTCACAGAGCAGTATTCTCAACTTTGACAACTTTAGACATCAACTCCCAGAATTTCCCAGTCAGCATAGGGAAAGTCACACATGTTAAAGTTGCCAACACTACCCCAGAGACTTTTTCCTTTCTCCAGAAAAAGAGAAAGTTTGAATGAGACTTCTTACATGACAATGATATTGTTTGTTCTCACAATGCATAAGAGCTGTTCTATGTTTCCAATGCAAGACAGGGCCAGATTTAAAAGGTTTTAGATCAGTCTTTATAATGGCAAGTGGATGCCAGGAAGAAGAGCCACAGATTAGGCAGTTGCCTGGTAAGAGGCACATGAACTGGCAGAAGTAACAGGGCATAATAAACATCTCAGAAGAGATCTTCCTTTACAGTTTTTTGACCTGTAAAGATGAGGGGAGAGAAATGTACTTTCAGACTTAAAGGATTCTGTTAATGTAACCTTACAGTAGAGTTAGTGTAAATATTATTAGTTTTAAGAATTGCCTCTAATCCCCAAGGGATCTATCAAACACCTAGTGGCACCATTATTGCAACAACAGTAGCAGGAAAAAGTAAAGGTAAAGGCAAAGGTTCCCCTCATACATATGTGCTAGTCGTTCCTGACTCTAGAGGGTGGTGCTCATCTCCATTACAAATCCCAAGGTCATGGGCCATGTCTCCGTGGTCATGTGACCGGAATGACTAAATGCCGAAGGCGCACGGAACACTGTTACCTTTCCACCAAAGGTGGGTCCTATTTTTCTACTTGCATTTTTACATGCTTTCGAACTGCTAGGTTGGCAGAAGCTGGGACTAGTAACAGGAGCTCACCCCGTTACATTGTGCTAGGGATTTGAACCGCTGAACTGTGGACCTTTCTGATCGAAAAGCTCAGTGTCTTAGCCACTGAGTCACCACTTCCCAGGAAAAAGTACAAGTTGCAGAATGCCATGATTCAATTAACACTACAACTGGAATAGAATTTACCAGGCCCCCATTCCTTGTACAGACTCATCTACCATTTGTCTGATGAAAAAGTCTAGTGCCATGTAAAATATTCAATCCAAATAAACGTTGAAAATTATATATCAATTATTTTAAAATAATATTCAAATCATGAAACAGCTTTTTCCCAAAGTGAGTTTGAGCGCAGATTATCACTCCCAGTTAGACAGAATGAGGAATGTTGGGTTTTTTTTTTGTTTATATAAAGTTTTTTATCATTTCATTTTCATAACATATAGCAACATGTATACTATTACATAACTAACATTATATTTAATTATTAAATGTTTACATCAATTCATCTTACCATCAACTCCCAAAAACAATTATTGGCTCTTCTGCTCTCCATACACCATATTTGTACCTTATCCATCACTTTTTTGTCCTTCTCTCTTCCTCCTCCCTAACTCCTTTTTTCTCTCTGTCATGCTTCTCTTCTCTGCATCCCCTTCCTCTCTCCTTCTCCTCTCTCCCCTTTCCACTCCTTCTTTCTCTCCTCCTCTTCCCCCCACCTACTCTCCTATCCCTCTCTTCTTCCCTTACTTCTCTCCTCTACTTCACACTCTTCATCTCATTTGCTTGGTGTATTTCAGCCTCTGAGCGAACTCCATTTTATGTTGATAGTATTTATAATTCCTTAGGAATGTTGGTTTTTACGGGCTGAAAGAACAACTTTTAAAAAACTCTACAGTAGAAATTATCTCTAATATAATTTTCAATTTTAATCAATTATATGTCACACTGAGAATCACTGCTCTGTTTTCATCTCAATTAAATAAATTGATCCAATCCCATCTCTTTCCAGGATCCAACATCAATCTTTGAGTCAAACTTATGTAGAAACTCATTTAAAGGTTTGATGCACATTGGAAGGGGTGGGGTTTAGGCGTTAGGCAGCTAAAGCAAAAAAAAAAGGAGTATAATTTATATTTTAATGCATAAAATTTTGAAAATGGAGATAAAGAAACATTGGCTTCCAACTCTCTCTGTTGCAGTAAAATAAGGAAACCAGAATGTTTCCTTTTGGGCCTAATGGAAAAATTTGGAACTTTGTTACTACATATTTTGACAGCAGCAAGTTTATTGTATGCACAGAAATGGAAGGACACTTCAATCCCTACCAGGGACGAATGGCTGAAGAAGTTCATGGAGTTGGCTGAAATAGAAAATAGAAAAATAGATTATTTTGATTGAAGAAAAGAATATAAGTACTTTTATTTCCACATGGAGACCACTTCTGAACTTTGTGCTTAAAGTGGAAAAGAATGAAACTTTAATTGGGGGTTTTACCGATTAGATTGATAGATTTCCATAGAAATGGCTTGCTCATATTATTATGAAAAGACAAAAAGTTGTGATTTGATGTTAATGCCTTATTTTACTGCAAAAGAGAGAGTTGGAAGTCAATGTTTCTTTTTCTTTTCTTTTTCTTATTCTTCCACACTTCTCTTCCCCCTCTTCCTCCCCACCGTTTTTCTATTTACTATTGTATTTTGTATCTTATTTTATAACTCAATTAAAAATGTTAAAGATAAAAAAAGAACTATCCCAGAAGACATTCTAATTAGATTGGACCAACTTTGATTTATATTTTGAGTTTATTTTTGAACTATTTCATGTTTATCTTGTTTTAATTTTATGTTGACTTTAGTATTACCAGAGATATTTTAATTTTTTTTCATTAACTCTCAACACTGTGATGGGATGTCCCTTTAGTAAATAAATAAGCAAATCAATCAATTTTCTTGTATCCCAAATCTTTCTGGTTAAGATTATGTATGAGTGTATGTGAGTCTGTGCTTTTTCTTCTGAGACTTCCTATCTCATTGAATACCCATCTCAGGATGAATGCAATGCACACAATAAACCTAATGTTTCAGTATAAATGCTATTAAATGTCATAATTTATGATTTCCTGGCTCTCTTGACAAATGCGGCATCAAGGGCTAAAAGCAACAGTCCATTTCGTTTCCCAATTCCCATTCAGCTATTTTTATATTCAAGTCTTAACCTGAAGAAGCATCCATCTCCGGTGAAAATCAAAACCATAGATTTCTACAAGAGGCACATATTCATCCCCAATTGCTATTGGGTATTTCAATCGAGACACCCAAATAAATACTGCACTCCTCTTCCGGATTTAATTAAAAGTATCCACTTGACTGTGTTTCCTCTCGCTTCCTTCTTCAAGAAGACTAAAAATGACTGTCTCAAGAGGATTTTATGACGTATTTGCCAATATACAATAATATGTGTTTATTGCACATAACAACGAGAGCCTGTGAAAGAATCTAGTGGGTAGAAGAAAAATAGACAAGTACAGACAGTTTGGCAAAATCTATAGAGGTTGACATTCCAAATGAAGTACTGGAAGGTCAAGCTGAACTAGCACCAAGAAACAAAGACTTTTCATCAGCTTAATCAAAGAAGTATGTTGACCAGGATCCGAATTTTTCTTCAACTGATGGGCCGTATTTGGTCTTTGAAAAGTTGACAGACTTAAACTCATCTTTTCATACAGGAACTCAAGCTGAAATTGTGTCCTTTCTCTCATTTTTCCTCATAATTATCACCCTGTGAGATAAACTAAGATAAGGCAAGGCAATTTCCTTACACCATGTTGGTTTTCTATAGCACAGACTTGGTGGAGAAAAAAAAACCCAGGCAGGTTGATTTAAATTAGATTAATGTATTCAATATGGTTATTAACCAGTGGTGAAATCTAAATTTTATTCTACCGGTTCTGTAGGCATGGCTTGATGGGGGTGTCATGTGACTGGGTGGGCATGGCTATGTCGTCATGTGACTATGGGGGTCAAAAGTCAGAAACTCACTTTAACAATGTCATGCTACAGCAGGGGGTTGGACTAGATGACCTCCAGGTCCCTTCCAGCCCTGGATTGCTGTACTCTTCAAGGTATTCTCTGAAGCTGTCTCTAGTGCCAGGTTTGTGGTCCTTCCTACCTCTCCTTTTTCCCTCTCTCCCTCTTTCCCTCCCGTGCTTTCTTTACTTTTCTTTCTTTTTTCTTTCTTTCCCCTTCCTTCCCTTTTTTCTCCCACCCCTTCCTTTTCTTCTTTCTTTCTTTCTTTCTTTCTTTCTTTCCTTCCTTCCTTCCTTCCTTCCTTCCTTCCTTCCTTCCTTCCTTCCTTCTTTCTTTCTTTCTTTCTTCAGCAGGAAATCCTCCCCCCATTTTTGGCCTATAAGGCTTTAGGGAAGCCTCCTGGGAGAAAAATGGAAACCAAATGCTAAAAAAAAAAGTTTTTAAAAAAGTTCCTACTATTGCACAGCATAGCTGATCATCGGAACTTTTTTTTACTTTATTAAGCATTTTTTTTACTATCCTATTTTTGGGAGTATAAAATGCACTATTTTCCCTCAAAAAAAGAGGCTGAAAATCTTGGTGTGTCTTATACACTAAATACAGCATTTTTTGCCTCCCAAAACTCCACCCCCTTCACCAAAATGGCTGTGCATAGCTTTTAGAAGGCTTTCAGAGAGCTCCTGGGGGCCAGGAAGGGCAAAAATGAGCAAAAAACAGCCCGCTTTTGCCCCCCAACCCCCAGCAGTACTCTTTAAGCTTCCAAAAGGCTATACATCCCCTTTTTTGACAAAAAAAATGGGCCCATTTTTGCGAAAAACAGGGCATTTTTGGGAGGTTTTTCAGAGTACAAAAACTTTTTAAAAAAATCCTCTTCAAAATCTTGCTGCGTCTTATAATCTGGTGCGTCTTATATTCCAAAAATATGGTACTGGTTCGGGCGAACCAGCCTGAACTGGTAGCATTTCACCTCTGTTGTTACCCCTGCACCTAATAATTTGTCTCTTCCAACCTATCGAGAATTATGATTTGGCAGGCATTTTTTTGAGGGATTTCAGAAACCACAAGATTTCAAGGCTACAATTGTACATTTGGGTGTGAAAGAAGATAATTTATTAGCAATGGCTACATTAGAAATTTCCAAGATCAATAATATTCATGGAATTAATGTTGCTGCAATGCATCCATAGAGAAGATTGGTCTCTTTACACAACATCCAATACAAATCTATTAATATAAATTTAGATTGATATTATTATCATTATTTCAAAGGGGAAATAGTGTTAATACACTTTGCAATGTACTGTTTTATTTTTTAAATATTAGATTCACACTTCACTGTAAATCAGTGCAATTTGCTTAATCAGTTTGCTTCAGTGAACTTCACACAGCACACAAAGTAAATTTTGGTTTGGGCTTAGTATGAACACACCCATTTATTAATGTATTGGAATCCATATAGGAACACAGGGACAAAGTTAATATTAAAATGATGCTATTATAGCAATAGCAATAGCAGTAGACTTATATACCGCTTCATAGGGCTTTCAGCCCTCTCTAAGCGGTTTACAGAGAGTCAGCATATTGCCCCCAACAATCTGGGTCCTCATTTTACCCACCTCGGAAGGATGGAAGGCTGAGTCAACCCTGAGCCGGTGAGATTTGAACCACTGAACTGCTGATCTAGCAGTAGCCTGCAGTGCTGCATTTAACCACTGCACCACCTTGGCTCCAATTATAGGGGTCAGTGTGTCAGTGAGACAAATTGGCTCTAAAACTACTTCCCCCGCTTTGTATACAGAACATAACTGGACTATTCGTTAAATCAGCTCTGCTATCTGATTTGAAATGATAGGAAATCAGCCAATTTAGGAAACAAAAATTGAAGATAGGCACACCACCCAGCATGGCCAATCCCTCAATTTTTTTTCAAAAGAAGGGCCAACTCTGAAAGAAAGCAATTCTGATTTATGAAAGAGACATTTGAATTGAAAATTTGGAATTCAGTCACAGGATTCAGAAGAAAAAGCAAGTTAATTTATCTTATATCCTACAAAAGGTAGACCAAGATTTGCAATTTCAGTAGAATATATATTTACGAATGCATGTATTTTATAGTGTTTTTATCACTTCAATTCTAAATAGCTCAGAAGCAGCAACATACAAATTGTAAGGAAGATTACCCTGAGATACATGCAGGCAGTTTTGTACAGGCCAGGAGTATCAAACTCGATTTCATTGAGGGCTGTATCAGGGTTGTGTTTGACCTTGGGGGAGAGGGGTGGGTATGGCTGGGGTAAGTATGGCCAGGGTAGGTATGGCCAGCTTGACGTCACTTGTGTCAGGAGCACATGTGATAATCAAGTACTAAGGCAGGACTTTCCTCAGATCCTCCCTCACTTTCATTACAATATCCTTCCTTCCTTCCTTTTCTTTTTTCCTTCCCTCTTCATTCTCTTTTTTTCTTCCTTCCCCTCTTTCCTTATTTTTCTTTCCTTGTTCTCTTCCCATCTTCCCATCTTTTTCTTTCTTCTTTCCATTTCTCTTTTCAAAATCCCTTCTTGCATGCTCAAATGCAAAAGGGGAAACATTTCCCCTTTTATTTTGTTTTTAGTTTGTTTTGCTAGCCCTCTGCCAGTGGAAACAGAGCCCACGGGGGCCGTAACGGCCTGTTGCAGCCCTCAGCCAGTGAAAATGCAGCGCAGGACGCTATCATGGCTGAAAATGCAGCCCAGGAAAGCTGCACACAGCCATTCCGGGCACCATTTTCACTGACAGAGGCACCACAGGCCAGTCATATGTTACTTTCAGGCTGGCCTTATGGCTTAATTTAAACACACCATGGGCTGGACCTGGCCTGACACCGCTGCTTTGCGTTATACCACACATTAAAAACAGGCGGAATTTTGATCACATAATGCATTTTTTTACCCACTCACTGCAGAAACTCTGAAACTTTCATAAAAAGTTATTAAAAATAGAATCCTTGGGCCTTTCTGTCACTTGCAATTCTGTAACTCTCCTCATGTTAGGACTGGAACATCCATTGAATCACATCCAATTTTATGATCTTTTTGTAATGTTCCTTAAGCAAATCATACAGTTGTTAAGCAAATCCAGCTTCCCCATATGCGTTGCTTGCCAGGAGCCCCCTGGGAATGTTGTAAATGACAATCACATGACTTCCAGGATGCGGCAACCATCATAAATATATGCCAGTTGCCGACCACGGAGACACTGTAATACTTTTTTTAAAATTTAATTTATTTTTATTTATCAAATTTATTGGTTTCCCATATTATCACAGATTAACTCTTAGTTGCAAGTACAAGGATCTTTTAAGGGCCAAATTCATAAGTCACTGTTCAGCATCATTACATTGAACAGTAGTTAAACTCTTGGTCACAAATGTCAGTGATCCAACTAGTCAACCCCAAATAAAGAAACACTCTCTGGGAACTTTATTCCCAAAACTTAAACTTTATTGGATACACCATACTGATACTGTAGAAACAAAACCAGCTCTGGTTTTCCTGCACAAATGCTTGCCTAGTTAAAAAATGATTACCCATTTTCCTTTGGGTAATCACATTGTCCAATTATGAGACTTGTTATGGGAACAGTCCATCTCTTTCCTTAATAGTTTCCATATTCTCACGATCTCTGCATACATACCTGGCATTCCATTTCTCCTTCATTCCTCCCAATTCTTTGGCAAGTTGAAAAGCATTAGGGTTTGAAACCTGCAAAGCCATTCAATCTTGACAACGTCAAGAACTACCTGTACTGGAAGGACTTTAAAGATTTATTCTTTTCTTGGTAATTGTATCAATATGTTTAGATGGCTAGCCTTCTATCAAGGTGTCCTTAGCCAAGCTGTCTGCAAGGAATAGTGACAAAAGAGAAAATGGCAGGCAGAATAATGTGTGAACTAAAACACTGAAAGTTAGATGAGACAGAATCCTCGTCTACTATATAGCTATAGTGTATATGTATATAACATAGAAATAGATATAGATTTAAGTATATGAAGAAAGTCAAGAGTTATTTCATGAAGTCACACATAAGCATCATCTACATAACATGTGGGCAACATTCAGTAACTGAAATGTTGCAATAATAATACATTTAAAAAAGCAACATCCAAAGCTCCAACAAGGAGGTATGTAAATTATCTTGTATAGAGGTCCTTGCCAGTTTTTAATCAAAGCATACAAAAGCAATTATTAAAATTAATGCAATTAACCATGTGCTTTACTTCTTAAAAATCTATTTTTGGATAAAATCACCATCTGTCCCATTCAGAACGATCGGCTTTGGAATTTTTACTCTCCATTCTGCCTCCTACGAGTCCCACGTATAAGTCTGCAAACATATCCATTTAAAAGAAAACTCCAGAATATTGGCACAGGAACAAATCTGACTTTACTGCAATTGGCATAGATGGAAGACAATTGCCTTCTCCTATATCTATACCTGTATAATAAGTTAAATTGATTGTTACCTTACCTCTGTGTGTTTACATATTTTAGAGGATATTTACTGGAATTTTTAAGAGCACATCTAACACAAATAGTAACAACGTGCAATTTGATAATGCTTGATTTATATTGCCACATTTGTAAGAATAAAGTGAATGAAGTTACCGATAGGGCATACCTTCTATAGCAAGTTCAGCAATACTATTCTGGCTGGTATTAGTTTTGGTACTATTCTGCAACTACAATGGATCACACTACTCTTTATCAATTATACACTCTTTATGGCTTAAGAAGATAAACTCAATTCCAAGGGTCTGGATTGAAAGAGGATTATTTATGTATTTATTAATTTATAAAATTTACCATAGGATAACTCTGTAATATTTACAGGTACATAAAATCTAAACCAAAAAAAGTTAAAAACAAACATTAAAACCAAAAACATATGAGGAAGGGTGGGAGTGGGGTGGGGAGGGGAGGGGAAGGTGGGATCTGTTATTACTCAATTGATCACCTCCACTGCGCTGATCCCCCACTGGAGTCCCAAGCCACATTGTCACATGGGGGGGGGGGGGGCAAAATGTTCCAGAGGGCAGGAGAAACAGCAGGGAAGGTCCTCTTCCAAGACCTCCCCAGCCAGAATACCTGGGCTGATGGGACCCACAGCATGCTTCCTCTGCCAGCATGACTGGTAAGGGTCAATCCCAGTGAGATGAGATGGTTCCTCAAGTAACTTATAGCATGAAGGGCTTTAAAGGTGATCAGCAACATCTTGAATTGAACCCAGAAGCAAATTGATAACCATTGCAGCTTGAAAACCAGTGCTGTCACAGGGGTTATTCTTGAGGTCCGGAGAACTACCCACAACACTGCACTCTGCACCAGCTGTAGGAAAGATTATGTAAAGCCCATTCTATTATTCCTAGTAATATAAATTACTAATATACTAATTATTAATAGAAAGTAGGTCTTGTCAAAGAAATCTGAAAGGCAAAAAGGACAAGTATAAAAAGTGGAAAGAGGGGCACATAACTAAGGGAGAATATAAGCAAATAGCAAACCACCCAAGAGTGCAATGATGAAGTGAGGAAAGCTAAGGCTCACAATGAACAAAGGCTTGCGACAAAAGTAAAAAATAACAAACAAACAAAAGTATCTTCCAATATGTTAAAACCAAGAAAAAAGCCAAGGAAACAATTGGTCAATTGCTGGGAGAAGTGGCAAGAAGGTGACAAGCAAAAGGGAGAAAGCAGAACCACAACTCATTTTTTACATCTGTCTTTACACAAAGGGAAAAACAGCACCACAAAAAAACAGATTAGGAACACAAGTTAAAATAGGGAAGAAAATGATACGTGAGCACCTGTCTATCCTAGACGAGTTCAAATCACCAGGACCGGATGGATTGCACCCCAGGGTTCTGAAGGAACTGACAGATGAGATATCAGAACTACTGAACTATATCTTTCAGAGATCCAGGAGCACCGGGGAACTACCAGAGGACTGGAAAAGAGCTGATGTGGTTCCCATCTTCAAAAAAAGGGGGGGAATTAGACCCAGGAAACTATAGACCTATCAGCCTGACCTCAATACCAGGGAAGATTCTGGAAAAGATAATCAAGCAACAAATCAGTGAACACCTAGAAGTAAATAAAGTAATAATCAAAAGCCAACATGGGTTTTTCAAAAACAGATCATTTCAGACTAATCTTAGTGCATTCTTTGATAAAGTGACAAAATTAGTGGACCAGAGGAATGCTGTTAATATACTATAATTTATTTGGACTTCAGTAAAGCATTCTATAAAGTAGACCAAAACCTACTACTAGATAAAATAGAAAAATGTGGGTCAGACAGCATCACTACCAGATGGATTCATAACTGGCTAACCAATCGCACTCAACGTGTAGTCCTCAATGGAACTGCATCTACATGGAGGGAAATATGCAGCGGAGTATCCCAAGGCTCTGTTTTAGGCCCAGTACTCTTCAACATCTTCATCAATGATTTGGACGAGGGGATAGATGGGGAACTCATCAAATTTGCAGGTGACACCAAGTTAGCAGGGGTATCCAGAAGGTATGCTTAAGATACAGAAGGATCTTCACAGACTTGAATATTGGGTGCTATCTAACAAAATGAAATTCAATAGTGAAAAAAGTAAGGTTCTATATTTAAGCAAGAAAACCAAAATGCACAGGTACAGTATATGTACCTTGCTCAATAGTAGTAACTGTGAGAGGGATCTTGGAGTCCTAATGGACAATCATTTAAATATGAGCCAGCTGTGTGCTGCAGCTACCAAAAAAGCCAACACAGTTCTAGGCTGCATAAACAGAAGGATAGAATCAAGATCAGGTGAATTGTTAATACCACTTTATAAAGTCTTGGCAAGGCCACACTTGGAATACAGCATCCAGTTTTGGTTGCCACAAGGTAAAAAAAGATGTCAAGACTCTAGAAAGAGTGCAGAGAAAAGCAACAAAGATGATTAGGGAACTGGAGGCTAAAACATATAAAGAACAGTTGCTGGAAATGGAAATGTCTAGTCTGATGAAAAGAAGGACTAGGGGTGACATGATAGCAGTGTTCCATTATCTCAGGGGCTGCCACAAATAAGAGGGAGTCAAGCTATTATCCAAAGTATGAAGGCAGGAAAAGAAGCAATGGGCGGAAACTAATTAAGGATAGAAGCAACTTAGAACTAAGAAGAAATTTCAGTTAGAACAATTAATCAATGGAACAACTTGCCTCTAGAAGTTATAAATGCTCTAACATTGTAAGTTTTAAAGAAGAAATTGGATAACTATTTGTCTGAAGTAGTGTAGGGTTTCCTGCCTAAGCAGCTGGTTGGACTAGAAGACCTCCAAGGTCCCTTCCAACTCTGTTATTCTATTCTATTCTAATCTGAATATGCAACATAGACTTGCAGTGACTATGATGCTCATGTGCTTTCAAGGATCTACACAACTAATTCTTTCTAAAATCTGAAGATGTTACCACCATGACTGAAATTAGTAGGAAGTAAAAGAATGACCAGTGGAAGTTTCCATTACATGAATAAGAAAGCTTTATTGGCAATCTTCAAGTAAAGTGGTGCAGACCAATGCTAATTAAACCTATTGGAATCTGAGGGTCAAAATAAATATGATACAGGAATGTATCACTAATATCAAACATTGGCAGATGATATGTGCCAATGTTTGCTAATTTCTTTAAAAATCTTAATACCATAGTCTATGATCTTCTAAACAACAAACAGACAGTTTTGATCTCTAACGATGAAGTTCTAATTTAAGATACCCAATTCCATCTTCTGTAGAAATTTAATAGACCTGAAAAAAGGCGGAAAAGAGGGTAGATTAGTGCGCTTACTCAGAACAATACAGGGATTTTTCTGACCTAGTAACACTTTCCCAAGGGGCCTCCTGTCTAAGCGAGGTCAATATCTGCATTGAAAAATGTGTTCCATTTATTTCAATGGAAGAGATTGTGTTAGTCTTTTTTTTTTTAAAGAACTCTGGGGGAGGTGTAGAAATGTTGTTCCAATCTTTCTCTCCTAATGGCATGGGCCAAGCAAGACTTTATATTTCTTGGGGTCACTATAATTACAACTTCTCACTAATCCAGATGACTAGATAGGACTGAATGCATTAACCATAGATGAATCACTTAATGGAGTATTCTGGCAAGTCACACAAAAGTCACACAGTAAATAATAATACTTTACTTGACCTTGCATTTCCTTTTAGAACTTGTTAATTATCACCTTCTCAGGTTAGATATATCTGTACTCATCTATTGAAACGACGTGTTACAATTAACACTGCTTTTTTTTTTCCTTTTTAGAAAAATTGAAATGGATGAAGTGGCTACTTTGCAATTTAAAGACCATAGCTGCCCTTCAAAATCTTGTGTACAGGTGTTAGAATTCCTCCAAAGAATCTGTAATCTTTCATATGACATAATAGCATCATTATTACATACATACAGAATAAATTGGTGGAATATATTTACAATAAGTAAGTAAATAAATGAATACAATTGTTTTTACACAAAAAATGGTTTCATCCTGATCCCATCTATTGTTGGAAATGCAGCCTTGAATTTGCCCCTGAAAAGCCTGTGGCTGTTCTGCTGAAAATAGTTGAATTCCTTTTTCAGCCTCAAATTCCTCTTTTATAACATTATTTTAGTCTTTTAAATGAAGCATTAATGTCCTAGTGTTTTTTTTAACTGTTTCTAAATATTACAATTGTATTTGTTAGTTTGCTTGCTTAGTTGATTATATAAAACTAGATAACACCAAAAAATCATCCTTATTTCAAGTCAATCCTATACATATATCAAATATGGATGCTCTCTGATCTTGTTTGTTTGCTTACCGACATTTCATGACTGAGTAGGTAGGATTATCAATGCTCCGATGATGCTACCTTATCATGAAATGTGTACAGGCCCATGATGGCCAACCTACGGCATGTGCCATATGTGGCATGCAGAGACATATCTGTCGGCACATAAGCTGTCAGCTCCAGCATGTATGTGTGCACTGGCCAGCTGATTTCCAGCTCTCCAGAGGGCCAGGGTAGGCCACCTTCACCCTCCCTAGGCTTCAGGAAAGCTTCCAGATCCTGGGGAGGGTGAAAAATGGGCCCAACTGAAAATGTGGAAATCATCAATTTCTGGCTTCTGGAGGGCCTCCAGGGAGCTGGGGAGGCCATTTTCACCCTCCTCAGGCTCCAGGACGCTTGCACAGTCTAGGGAGGGCAAAAAAACAGGCCCAATGGCCTGTTCCAAACTTCCAGTAGGCCTATTGGGCCTGTTTTTCGGGGGGCCCTCCCTGGGGGAGGGGCCCCCGAAGCTCCAGAGGCTTTCCTGGAGACTGGGGAGTGTGGAAACGGACTCCTCCATCCCTCAGAGGAAATACCAAGCTCATCTTGAAAGCGAGCAGTGCAGCGCACATGGGGGAAGTGTGTGGGGGGTTGTGCGCACGTGCACATGTGGGGGTGTGCTTTGCATTATGGGTGCCAGCACACACACACGATATCGCACACACATGCTCGCATATTTGGCACCCAACAACAAAAAGGTTAGCCACCACTGTTATAGGCAAACCACACTAGAGAGCATTTCACAGTTCAGCCCTGAGCTTACATGTATTCTTGTCTGCACTCTAACCACTGCACCACCTTGGCTCTTACACCTCGGTGTAACAAATAAACAGGGTACACAAGGACATATTTAACAAAGGTTTCTACTAATTGTGCAGGATGCTTTGGGAACACAGGATTTGTTCTGTGAAGTAGTTCTCAATAAGGCTTTGCAAAACTTCAAAATATTCTGGACACGTATTAAAATCACTCAACATCTTCCAGATGCTGACTGCATGGCCATTGGCTGTTCTTTATCTGGAAAGAGGATTCCCTGGTTTGAAATACTCTCTCTGCTTTATTATCACTTTAAGTTTTACAAATGAATAATTAAAATGATTGCAATTTGCAAAGTAAATTATGCCATTAACGACTCAAGAATTAATAAGCAGAGAACAAAGAGAATAATATATTGCAAGGATGACAAGGGAAAAAAATAAATCTCCTGGCAATTCACCACTCTTAGGATTTTAATTTTGAGTTCTCCACTCCCAGCTATCCATTCTTATTGCACATCCATCAAACTCCTGATGAATATAAAGGACCACGGTATATCATGCCATAACATTGCAAGTTTAGAGAAATGAGAATCTAGCAGGTTTTAAGGAGACAGAAGAGAAATGTAGAAGATACTGGAGATGTGTTTGTTTCTCCAGTTTTCTATCATCTCTGGCATTCAGATCTCAATTTCAAAGTTTCTCAAAATCCTTTTTCATGACCAACAGCTCCTTATGACTGACTTTAACAACTGACAAAGCTTTTAATAAAATTTCTACATGATTTATACCACATCTTATTCATACATTTCAGGATGCCTGTTTAATTTCAGCTCTTCATAAAAAGCATTTGTCTCCAGCCAAAGTTGCCCCCACCCTTCCACACACACTTCATGTTTATTATTTGCTTCTTAGTTTAAATAAGAAGTGGAAAGAAGAATAGGCCTTTTCACCATGATCAAGCAGTTTATGCCATTTGAATAAATATTCCTAGGCTAACATCTTCAGACACTGCATAATGACTGGAGTCTCTATTTTGTGTTCTTTCCAGCAGCAAGGTATAGAATCTGAGATTTAGCCTAGCAAGGGTGAAGTATGATTGCGTATGTTTAAAATGTGTGATATTTTTAAGAACTACTGGCCAACATTATAGGTTGGGTGACAGAAATTATTATGAATTTTTGCTTAGAAAAAAATAGATGATGTTCTACTTTATTAGCCTTTCTTCTTTTGCTTTATTGACTCTTTATGATGTGTTATGGATGCACTTCTGATGTAAAATGCTTAATAAATAGATATGGGCATGGAAAAGTTCATTTCCACGATCCAATGTAAAATCACTCCACTGGGAACACAATTATTTTTTTACTAGTACAGGAAAGTATCTTCCATGGCAGCATCATCATTGTAGCATGAATTAGGAAAATGCTAGATGTTATGTCTTCTGAAAGCATCCAGAACAGAAACAGTGGTTGCTATTTTCATTCCAGAATTCCTTAGAACAATACCATGTTCCTAGACAAAGATGGGAAAACAAAATGGCAACTGCCAACAGATAATTACTCAGTTGCCATGGCTGCATAAATGAAAAGAATGGGAAGTCAAGAGAAGGGGGGGGGAGGGAAGGAGGGAGGGGCAAGAGAGAGCGTGCAAAACAAACAATAAAGATAAACAGAAGAATAAGAGAACAATGTTCTGAACAACTTTTAATAAGAAAATTATGAGAAAATAACACACACATACACTCCAATTATTCGTGTTGCCAAATAGTAATCTTTTACAGGTGGTCCTCAGCTTATGTCCATAAGTAATCTCAAAATTTCTGTTGCTCAGTGAAACATTTGATAAATGATCCAAAGATGCTTTTTCAAGAGGCAACTGGACTTTCTGTTTTTTCTTTGAAGATGTTTCACTTTTATAATACAATACAATAGCAGAGTTGGAAGGGACCTTGGAGGTCTTCTAGTCCAACTCCCTGCCTAGGCAGGAAACCCTATACCGTTTCAGACAAATGGCTATCCAACATACTTTCATCCAAGAAGCTTCTTCACCTCCAACAGGATGGTGAGGAAGGATGGAAGAATGGAAAGATTTATATTTCTTGCAGACAGCTGGTCATTTGCAATCTTTTAGAGAATCAATGAAGCCACTTGGAGGTTTGCCTGTATCCTCAGGATCACCTGCATAGTTCAAATGGGTGTGAAGCCTTCTTGGAACTGCTGAAAGGACTGGGTTGTAGACTGCAATATATACATACATACATACATACATACATACATACATACATACATACACACACACACACACACACACACACACACACACACACACACACACACACACACACACACATTATAGCAGTTAGACTTATATACCGCTTCATAGGGCTTTCAGCCCTCTCTAAGTGGTTTATAGAGTCAGCATATCGCCCCCACAGTCTGGGTCCTCATTTTACCCACCTCGGAAGGATGGAAGGCTGAGTCAACCTTGAGCCGGTGAGATTTGAACCGCCGAACTGCAGATAACAGTCAGCTGAAGTGGCCTGCAGTACTGCACTCTAACCACTACGCCACCTCGGCTCGCCTCCCCTCCCTTTCAATGGCACTATAACTCGGAATGGTCACTAAATGAATTGTTGTAAGTGGAGGACTACCTGTACTTTTCTGTATTTTATTTTAATATAATGTATTACTGTAGTTGTATTCTGTAAACAGTGCTGGCTATTATATGTTGATAGTATAATCTTATATTATTAAACCTGATATATTAAATATCTACTCTTTAACTGCTTAATTGCATAAGCCTGATCTAATATGTGTGGCTATCTTATCTAGATGGCAATTCAACCATCAAAACCGTCTATTATCAAAGATTTAGATAATAAGATGGTTTAACTTTTTGAAAACCTTATTCTACAACTGACTAGAATTCAGATTTGAAGCTGAACAGAAGTGGGGGGTGATGAATTTGTCTAAAAAAATAAATCCTGGCCATCTTGTTAATCATTAAAGAGCATGCCTATGATGATTTTTAATCATCCAAGTCATGGTTGTCTCAAAAGTGCTTTTTCCAAAATGTTTCATTTTTCATCTAAGAAGCTTCTCCAGTTCTGAAGAAGCTTCTTGGAAGAGAAATGAAACATTTTCAAAAGAAAAAAACAAGGAAGTCCAGCTGCCTTTTAGAAAAGCATCTTTGACACATTAAATGGCATATAGCACACTTAAAATTATTTTCTTTAATTATGTAATGACTTATCCCTAAAACCTATTTATTACATTATTGTGGCAAATATAAATGCATCTGAAAAATCAGTTAAATTGCCAAAATGTCATATAAAAGTTTGCTCTATTTGGTCAGTATTGAGTGTGGGCCTAGAAAAATTTGGAAGTTATTGCCCAAACATAATTTTCAAGATGATAATGCATAAAAATTAATAAATACATAACTGGAAATTAATCTTATTAACTATGCAGCATTTTATTGAATTTCAATGAAGGTTAAATCATTTCCCTCCCTGATCCTTCCCATTAGTTTTGGAGCATAACCCCCAGTAGTCAAAGGATCAATCTAGCTTTTGGTCTGGAAAATTGCGCATAGCTTATTTAATCAGATGTGGAAAGCATCATTTGCAGAACAAAGAAGAAAAAGGCAAGGAAGCAGAAGAACAACCCCACTAAAAACAGTAAAACTTTGTGAAATGTTTGCATTTCAATTTTTATATGGAGAAAGGAAACATGAAATATATATGATGCTGGATCAATTGCGTAATTGACTACCAGCATATACGGTCTAGTTACAGTATTTCTCCCCTAACAAGGATCAACACTAACAAAAACCATGACAGAAAAAATATAAACCCCACCTCACCCTTTCTCTAAGCTCAAAATACCACTTCTCTGGCAGCAAGAACCAATAAAGGTCAAATACGGTGGTGATGCACTGAAACAAGTCTTCCTATTTTCACCTCTTTTATTCTATGGCTGTGCAGCTTAATGAAGCAATCCACCTACAGATCCTTTCACATTTATTTGCTACTTTGAAATGAGCATGTGAAGCCACAACAGCTTCCCCTACTTTTTGTCAAAGCAAACTGGCCAAAAACAGCAAAGTTTCATATTATTAATAAAAACTGTATTCGTGGAGTGACTTCAATAAAGCATTTTCAAGTTTACCTATTCATTGAGTCTGGTTGACATGTTTGCATGAAGACCATTAAAAAGGAACAACTCGTTTTTAGGAAATGCAGCACTTTGTCAAAGTGTACCACAGACAATCTACTACAGCTTTAGAGAGTAAATAAGCCTGGGAATGAATATCACCATGCAAAATTAGAGGGGTGTTTTCTGCACTTTCAGGAAGTTCCATTGGAATGCCAAAGCATCTAGTTTTCAACACTAGGATATTTTCACAAGAAAATACATATTCTTTAATCCTCAAAAAAACAGAAATCTAGGATCCTTAGGCACTGAGTAGTGGGCACAATGATGACAATTGACCGACACCTTTTTGGTTAAAAAAAGGTATGTAATAATGTGGATATGAAAGTTAAATAATGTGGATATAAAAGTTAAAGAAATAATTGCAATGCAATAATGTAGGAAATTCAATAAAATTCATCCATATTATAACTTCAGTAAAAACGATATAATTTTTTTACAGACAGTCCCATCAATGCGAAAATAGGTAAATCATATAATATATAATGCTTGGAAAGATTGTGATACAGAAGGAATATTTTGTCATATAAGGTGTCAAGTAAAAAAGCCCTCAAAAGTACTGGGAAAAATACAAAGCATTATTTTAAAAAAAAATTAAAAATTTAATTAAATCTTCACTTTTTGCTATTAGTATTTGCTCCAGAACAATAAATAAATAAACATCACAATTTATTAAGACATATGGCCACGAGGACAAGTTTAACTCAACATTGGAAAAGAGATCTTTACTGAGATTATGAGACTTTAAAATCAAACAGGACAACAAAACTAACAGTGCAGATATTTGACGACATTTAGGTAGGAATATCTCCCTTATATATCTGAACTCACAATACAAGGCAAACTCAGACACACTGAGCCATCATCAGTTGGTTATAACAGGACGGAATTTATGTAGTTTCCCAATGTTACTTTTACTGATTTTGCTTTCTTTTTAGATTTTGCTCTGTTTTGTTCTCTCCTGCAAATCTTCTTCCCTTTTTTCCCTTTACATGATTACATGCATTCACCCTTGGGATAATGACAAACAGTGAGATACCCATATTACTATTTTGTTCAGAGTTTTTAATAGAGATTTATACTTATTTCTTGAGAGGAAATAATAAACCTAGTTTTTGAAACGATGAATTTTAGATTTTATTATAATTGTAAGGTCTTCATTTATTGATTTATATTTTATTCTTTATCCCTTTGGCTCATTTCTATCTTCTTTTTATTTTAGGTAGCTATTTATTCTGTTCCTCTTAATAATTATTAATTATAATTTTTGTTGTAATAAATATAAAATATAACAACAAGTCATACTTCATTGCAAGGCATGCAAGGTATTATATTTGAAAGAATCTGATTTTTTTAAATGGAACAATTAAAAAAAGGATGATGAGCAACTTTTATTCTAGTCTGGGATCTTATTTCTTCTTTCTAACTTCCTGTAGATGAGAAAATGTTCACATTTAAAATCTGTTTGTGGTAATAGATCTTCCCTATTTAGGAAGAGTGGTTTGGATCAAGATTCTCCAGAACCACCAGAAATGATTAAATGACCAGCATGGGCTTTAAAAGCTCCTTTCGATTTCCTTCTATCTGTTTGGCTAGGACACTTTTTTTTAAATGACTCCCCCCCCATCCCAATGAATGGCATTCATATATGGATACTGATGATACAAAGATCCTAAAAGCTCTTTACTGCTATTATGTGAAAAGGTCTTCCTGCTGAATAAATGGAAAGCTTTTTTGATAAAGAAGAGGAAGAAATAAAGCTGATAGATTCATAAGCTTAGATGAGATGAGAGAGTTATATAACAACAAAAAAGTAAACTTTAATAGAATGAAGACACTAGGTGACCTTGATTCTAAATTGATCTAAGAAGGTTAAGAAAGTCTGGCCAGTTACTTTTTGAATTGGGGATTTACCAGGAGATTTCTGGGTTGCAAATTAAAGTTCAAAATAATCCGGAAAGAAATAATGGCCAATCATTTCCAGTCAACAATTCCAGAATCTTTGATACTTGAGTCGGATCTGTTGTAGACCCAAAAGAAGAGCCAGGTAAAAAGTCGGGAAAGGACTAGAATATTATTGTAAATATGCCAGAAAGTATCAGCATGTGGTGACATTTTTTAAAAAGAGGAAAGCCTTTAAAATTAAGGATTTTAAAAGAGAAAACTGGATTAGGACAATAATAGTGCCAATTTACAAAATACAAAGGTGAAAAATGAGGAATTTTGTATCACACTACCATGATTTAATTGGATCAATATGTAAATCATGTTGTTTACATTTTTATATATAATTTTATTAAGGATTATAATTACAATAGTAAAATCTAATGCAAACAAAGAATACAAAGAGTGAAAAAGAAAAAGAAAAACATAGAAATAGAAAGAAAAAGAAAGAAAAGATAAAGAACATATAAGGATATGATAAGAACATAAGGATAGTGTAGAGAGCAAAAGAATTATATAAATAATTCTATTGAACTTCATTCCAAATACAAACAATTTTTGTAACCATTTACTTTCTCTTAGTTTACAACCAATGATATCTTCATCCTATACCCCATCCATTATCTATAAACACATCTATAATTATCTTCTTTTGAGTCTCAGTTATAGAAAAAAGTCATTACAAAAGAAAATTTGAAAAACTTAAGTGTCCGTTAAAAGATGCTGACCATCTTTTGAACAAAATGACTATTATGATTATCTCTCAGTACTCAAGGGATTATTGTCTTCTGGCCTGCTCACTAGGAACAACTGTTCAGAAGGCAAATGGGCAATTTCCTGTCCCCTCCTTGTCCATAAAGGTTCCAAGACTAGGTCTACTCACCAGCTCTTTGTTCCTTACCGTAGTCCTTGGCTCACTTTTAACAGAGCTGTCTTCAATTCACCATTTTTTTCCCATAAATCATATGATTTGCAATGTAAGGTCATGATACACATTTATTCATTTGCTCGTCTTGCTCCCACATGTACAAAAATTATTGCAGTAGAAATATTAGGGGAAGATTCTGAAGAGAAAGCAGAAGAGGAGGAAAGGGTGGGGAATAACACTATTTAGCATTTAAAATATAAAATATTCCATAAAACATAAATGGAGATTTTGTACTGCTCCTGATGTTTTTGAAATGCCTAGCATCCTTTGGAAGCAAGATCAGAGAAGACGGATTCTGAAAATAAGAGCATAGGAATATATGTAGAATCATAGATTTAACACCAGCTCCAAAGTTCATTTGCCTTGGTCCTTGACAGCATGTTAAACCAATAAATTATCATAAGATTTGACTGATTTCTTTGAACACTGATAATTAGCATGTTCAAATTTGAAAGACAAAAGGCTTTTAAAAGGGAAATCGCCCATAGATATCCAGAACTGATGTGCAAGTTGAAACATTTCCTAATAAATGAAGTATTTTATCAAAAGCTAAAAAAAAGATTATGGATATCAAAGAAGGTAAAAGGATTTGTAGACATAAGATCAGAAGATAATTACAAAAGAGCTGCAAAATGTCTAATATGTGTGAGAGCATCAAAATTAGATCTGAAGTACTTCTCCCATACATTGGAGAATAAATTTATGGATTCCTGTGTTATCACAAAAACTACAGTTACTTTCTATGTATCAGAAAAACCTACCTCACAGGATTGTTGTAAAGATTAAATAAGAAGAATGAAAACAGCATGCACTAATTCGGGGTCCACTTAGAAAAGTATTTAAAAATGTGCATCTCCTTTCCTTATACCAAGTTGTCAAAGTAGAAAAAACAGCTCTAACTGTGGGTTAGGATTAGGGTGGGAGAAATAGCTATTTTGTTGTTTTAACGACATTTAAAATCAAGATTATTACATTAACAGTAGACTACAATCCACTATTCAGATGTCGCAAGAGTTGTCCTAAATTGCATACTCATAGAAAGATATAGATGTATATATACATTATTAGAGACTGAGGAATGAATTGACTGGATAAAGTGAAATGAAATACAGAAACTTCAGAGACAAAATTGAACAAAGCTTGACAAAATCAATTGTTTAGGTTTTATTTAATCATGTTATATATGCAAATCAGTTAATCAGTGCAAGTACAGTATATTTGCCTTTATCATCCAATCCTCATTTTGTGAATAGTTGTCAATTTGTTCCCAATTATCAGCATTTCAATCATTTTGTGCATTACATTTTATTATCATGTATTGTTTACAATCTTCCTTACAGATTGTTAAAAGGCATTTAAATTTTTTTATAATATGGTCCCTATGATACAAATCTATTAACACTATTTTTTTACTATACAGTATAATTAAATTTAAAATTGCTACTTTTTATTTAAATTTCACCAAAGGCAAACAAAGCTCTACATCTTGTACCAGAATCGCTGCAAATAATTGTTTAATTAATTGGCATACCTTATTTTCAAAATCTAGTCACTGAATGTTTCCAACTCTGAGCAAATTGCAGGTAGAAAATGAACAAAATATATTAGTTAATAGTATAATCTTCCATGAACTTAGAGAAGCTTTTGTGTAGAAATACTTGTTGCAAAGATTAGTAGGCTATTTACCAAAAATTAAGCCAAAAGCTAATCAGAGATCTAATTACCCAATTTCCTTTTCCTTATTTATTTCCTTATCTTACTTTCAAGAATGCAAAATGAAACAGAAGCTGTGCACAATTCATTTGTGGAGGAAAGAAATGAACACTCACTAAAGAGTTAAATGGAAGAAAAAGGGCCCCTTCCAGATCATGGCAAAAAGAAAACAAGAGTCCAGATACACACAAAACAGACACAAAATGGCCTCATCAACATGGGCACCATCTTGACTTTTCTTAGATTCCCATGGCCAAAGGCAAGAAGGAAGCAGGAAATTAGGACCAGAGGGTGGAGCAAACAAGGGGACAAAGCAAATAATCTGAAAAGAAGGAAAGTGAAGCAAGAAAACAGAAGATCTGTCTGTCTGTCTGTCTGTCTGTCTGTCTGTCTGTCTCTCGCGCGCTCTCTCTCTGTTTCTGATTCTTTCTCTTGTTTGCTCTACCAGGTAAACCAGAAAAGAAAAGCATGACAAGATGATCTTATTCTACTTTACTGTAAGATTACATTAAGATAATCTTGTAATTCTGAAAGTACAAATCCTCTGCTGTCTTTCTAAGTCTCAGAAGTTTAGGGCGCAACTTTTTTGGGTCTTTTTATGCCTATTATGCAGCTGCATGTTCCCACCCATTTTATCTGATCATTCCCTAGGCTGCATCTCTTTCTACTGGCTCTCAAATCAATACCAAACACCATTACAAATTGTCTGTGCACAGTGTGGACTTGAGATTCTCTCTGGTGTGTGTATGTGTACACCTCTCCTCCGTGTGTGTGTGTGTGTGTGTTTGTGTGTGTGTGTGTATGTATGTATGTATGTATGTATGTAGTGTTTGTGTTTGTGTGTGTGTGTGTGTGTGTATGTATGCATGTATGTATATGTATGTATGTATGTATGTATGTATGTATGTAGTGGATGTCTGGACAGTTGCAGCCAAACATTAGTAGTTCTACTGAATAGGAAAACAAGATCCTCACTATGGACCTTGTTTGTTTGTTAATTAAATTTGTATGGCCATCCAACTCATATATAGATGACTTGGGGCAGCTTACAACAATAAAATAAGAACCATAATACTCCACCCCTTTCCATTGTTGGAAAACATCAGCTACATGGAACAAGATATATGACATCACATCCCTGATTAGGATATAATACATTCTATATTTTAAGATGTATAGATTTCAAGTCACAGAATTGTCCTTCTGGCATGGTGGCTGGGGAATTCAGGAGCTTAAATTTCACACATTTGGCAAAGTTGCCAAGTTTGAGAAAAGGGATCTAATACATATACCTGACCTATAGTCAGGCTTTCTAACCTTTCAGGGTAGTATATTAGTCCCACTTAAGAGATTGTGATTTGTATTCCTTCTCAACCAACAGAATGTTAAAAAGAAATTATATAATGAGGTCAGATTTTCATATCTTTGTCCATCCATAAATTAATTCACAAAAAACTGAGGAGAATGAGATAAATTTGGTCTGCAATGCCTGGGGAAACTCAGAAAAGAAAGATCAGTGGTCTTATCTGGTCTGGATAGCAAAATATTTCCCCAAAATGTTCCTTGAAGCATCTGTGGGTGAGAGCAATGGAGCTGTTGCACGGAAGGATATCACTTGCCAGGGCATACAAGTGCAAAGCCAAAGCACCGCAACTTGCAGGATGTGCACGAATAAATCCACACTTTTCTTCATTATACAGAAAGAAATACAAACAACTTCTACAGCAACTGCTGATAAACAGATTGAAAGGCTTCAAAATATCACACGCTGCATGCATTTCCTACCTTGGTAATAATGGAATTTGAAAAACTTGGGGCATCTGTCTCAAACCTGCAGGTGTAGCTTGACTGAGAGCTGAATTGCTAATGGAACTGCTGGAAATGTGTTGTATGACCTTAAAGAGAGAAAATTTATTGACAGGAGGAAAATCTGTTGTCTGATATTTTCACCTATTTTATCATCATCATTATCATCATCAACCAGATCATCACTATTTTTAAAGAATTAGCTGTATTCACACAGCTAAACAATCATAATGAATTAAAGCTTAGTACAAATCACTGATATTTCGCTTCTCATGTCTACAGCAGAGATTCTTCTACAGCAGAGGTTCATTATAATGAACTTCTGTAGTTCATTGTGGCTCCCTAATTAAAGATGGACTTGGAAATTATTGTTCTAGCAAAGAAGTGAACAAATCTTGAATTTTGCACTTCGCTTTATGTATATCTTCTCACTGGCAGGTGAAGCAAAGAAGAGACCAGAATTTGCAACAGCCCAAGCACTTAAGGCAGGAGTAATAGGGGATAATATTGGCAGAGTTTCTCTATGTTTAACCTGAACAAGTAGGTTATAAACCAGTGTACAGGCACAGACATCTATCAAACTGTCTGAGCCTCATTAAAGTTTCCTAAGGCAACATGGGCATGATGTATATAGGGCCATTCCAACTTTTACAGATTGGTATTACTGTAAAGAAGACAAATAAGAGCTGCAGCAAAATGTGGCAGCACAGTATAACCAGGGTTAGTCAGCCAGTCGTCCTGTTTTCCTATGTGTTCCATTCTTTTCATCCCACATCCAATCACATATTGTACCTGTCCTTATTAATATCGCTTCTTTCTGGGAAGCATATCCTATTAAGCTTTCCTTTTTCTATCACTATTTCTTTGCATTTGGGAAACCTTCCCCCACTTCCACCACCTATTAGAAAGTGCAGCTTTTTAGCTAAACAGAAATCCACACATTCATTTTAGCACACAGAAGGTAAGGGGCTTATAACCAACTTTGTTATGAAAACACCATGTTGATGTGAAGACTATGGAAAACTGAATAAATGTTTGATTTTTAGAGACGTATTATGTTATTTCTTTCTTTACAAAGATGAAATTTTCAAAATGTTTTCCTCTTGGGAGAAACTGATATTGCATAAATAACATCTCTCTCCCCTCTCCAATTCTTTCAAAATGTGCCAGTGTGTGTATGTGTGGGAGGGGGGAATGGTGGTGTTGAAGGTATTGAAGGCCAAGGGATCTGTCAACTGGGTTGTGTGTTTGTGAGATACGGACATTATAAAAGGTTGAACTCTGACAAAAATCAGGAAAAGAGAATGGTAAGAATATTTACAAGTGAAAAAAACCCTTTTCCTTTTTTTGTTATCAGCATGCTGTTGAGGAGATAAGGAGTTGGGTCAACCCATCTCTATAACCTACAATGGTCACTCACTTCTTCGCCTTTTGATTCTCTTAAGGAAAAATGCAAGAAGCTGCTGACATTTCTGCGTAAAAGAAAGGATCAATAGATATTTCCTGCTGTCTGCCTCTTTGACCTTATTGTTTTCTGGAACAGAAAGGGAAAACGGGGAGTTGAAGTGTAAGGAGGTGTGTAAAAAAGAGATTTGTTCAAGGCAACAACTTGGACAAGATCACAGCTTCTTGGTCATCATGCATCAGTTGTTTCCCCACTCTCAGACCACTTTTGCTTATTACAGATGCTTACCCTGCTTCTAATATCTCACACTCTTTCAAACCATCATCTCCATATTGACAAGCAAATGTCATCCCTCATTGAAATGACATCCAATTGAGCCCTACTGTAGAAATATAATTTAGAATCAATGGTTTGTGGGGTTTAAGGTGGTGGCCTCCTTCTGCTTTGCATCTGGAAGAAGGTCAATTTGCTGCTGCTATCTGCTCCAGAGATGGGCAGAAGTGATATGATACATGTTGACCATGCCAGGAAAGCACATTCAACTCTGCCACCAAATGTACAGGAAGGTCTACAAAGATGTTTAAATAAAGAGAAATCCAGGAAGCAACATGTATCACAGCTTCAAAATTTTATTGAATATGGGGAGGGGGTGAGCCTCCCTTCTCTGGCTGTGAATTCCAGAAAAAGAGCAAGAAAGCAAGAAATGAGATTTTTTTGTGTGTGTGCTTTAAATCATGGGTTACTCCAAGAAGCAGCAGCAGCAATGTATGTGTTTGTGAGTGTGTGTGTGTGCATGCATGTGCGCACTGGGTTGTCAGGTGAATTGTAATACACTACCCTTGTATTCAAAGTGATATTTCACATGACAGACAGAGGCCACTGGGGGAACCATTAAATAAGGAGCAGCATTGACCTTTATATTCAGGATCAAAGACTGAAAGAAGGTCCTAAGTAGATCTCTCTACCTTCCATGAGCTACTCCAGCAAGAAAACGGCCACAACATTTAAGAATGGGCAAGAAGAGAGCTCCCAATTTCATTGCTCAGTGAGAAGGGATAAAAAGGGAGGGGGAAGCAGGGAAAGAGGAGAGGGGAGGAAAACATTTCCCCACACTTGTCAGAGAGATGCCAAACTCTCTGTGAGTGGGCTGAGTGCAGCAGATGCTGGGATGAGATGCCAAAGCAGCTCCTCTTTCCCTTGCGCCTTTGGGTGCTTATAAATTACCCCGCGCCTTCAGCAGCCTCCTCTTGTCGCGATAGCCGGCTTCCTGCGCTCATCGCTCTGCTCCGTTCCAGCGCAGACTGGGGCTTCGCGACTGGGGACCCTCCAGCGGCATCGGTGAGGGAGTGAGCCAGAGCTGAAGAGGCACCTCCGTCTCCTTCCTTCTTCCCAGCGCAAGTGGCGAGCAGGAATATCCCAGGCTCCCACGCGCTCTCCCCCGCTGCCCTCGGAGATTTGGCGTCGCTGCAGAAGAGTAAGAATGAATGAATGAAAGAAGGAAAGAAAAAAAAAGAAAAAAAGAAGGGAGGGAAGAAAAAAGGGGGAGGGGGAGCGACCCGCGAGAAGACCGCAAAAGAGGCGACCGGGAGGAGCAGAAGGGAAGTTGATTCGAGCTGGCATAGACGGGAAAAAAAAAAGTCGATCGCCAGCCGCAGCATAAAAGTGTGAGCGACTCCACTCAGCCTAACAGCGGCGGCAGCCACAGGTGCCCCAGACGGGAAGCCAAGCCGTCCACGACAGCGGCGCGGAGCAAGGCTCCCGGAGCTTCGGGATCTGGCGAAGGATATCTGCCCGCGTGACCCTCCCGGTCAACGGGAGGAAGAGGGCGACAAGGCCCCACGGACGCGGGGAGGCTACCCCGCGGTGATTTCGGTTGGAAGAGGTTCCCGACCCACCATCAAGATTTTGTCCAAAAGCAGGCAAGAGGATCGCCCTGCGCTGAGCCGCCTGGTGGGCAGCAGGCGCCGGCTCATCGCGGCCGGTGCACTAGGGGTGGTCATGGTGCTGCTGCTGGTCATCCTCATCCCGGTGTTGGTGAGTTCGGCGGGAACATCGGCGCACTACGAAATGCTGGGCACCTGCCGCATGGTCTGCGACCCCTACGGCGGAACCAAGGCGCCCAGCACGGCGGCCACACCCGACCGCGGCCTCATGCAGTCGCTACCCACCTTCATCCAAGGCCCCAAGGGTGAGGCCGGCCGGCCGGGTAAAGCCGGGCCTCGGGGGCCCCCGGGGGAACCAGGTCCGCCGGGGCCGGTGGGTCCGCCGGGAGAGAAAGGCGAACCCGGGCGCCAGGGTCTACCTGGCCCGCCGGGAGCTCCGGGCTTGAACGCGGCCGGGGCGATCAGTGCCGCCACTTACAGCACTGTGCCCAAGATCGCCTTCTACGCGGGCCTGAAGCGCCAGCACGAGGGTTACGAGGTCCTGAAGTTCGACGACGTCGTCACTAACCTGGGGAACCATTACGATCCGACGACCGGCAAGTTCACCTGCTCCATCCCGGGCATCTATTTCTTCACCTACCACGTGCTCATGCGGGGCGGCGATGGCACCAGCATGTGGGCTGACCTCTGCAAGAATAACCAGGTGGGACCGGGGAGAGCTCCAGGGCGCAGGAATGAGCCCCGGCGGAGCGGGGAGGGGGCGATTCTAAATTTTCTCGGCCAAAGCTCATCCTGGAGAGGCAAAAATTCAACTATCAGCGCGGGGTAGATAGCTGCGTTAGTTGGACTTCTGCATGTTGCATTTCCGCCTCGCCAGCAGCCGCCTCTGGCAGAGTTTGGTTAGAGAAAGCGGACAAAAAAAATTAAGGGGGAAAAAAAAACCTCTCTCATTGGACACAGAGTTCGACCGGAAAGTGTTAGGAGAGCCTCCAGGAAAATAAAAGTAGCTTAGGAAGTTGAAGATCCAGTGGGAGTAAAAATAGGTTCGTCTCTGCAGGCGTAGGAAGGCTACAAGCCTTTGGGGATTTAAGGTCACTAGAAGAGGTGAGTCTGCACCCTTAAAGAGAAAACCCATGGGGAGGTGGTCGCATGGCTAACAGAGCTCGGGGACCCGAGGAAGATGAAGGTAATCCGGGAGAGGAGCGCCACCCAGGCTCTGTCTGTGGGCACCCCAAAGGGCAATATCTTGGTAGGAATTTAGGCTGGCAAGGAGAGATTGGGAAGATAGTGAGCTAGACCCAAACCGAGTTTACTTCCCGAGTAAGACTATGAGGCCAGGTCTAGGCAGAAACTTAGTGCTTCGGTGAAAATGTTAATAAATATGAATTCGGTTGTGGCCCCAGGACGGGGGGGGGGGGGAGAAACACCCTCTCCTACCTCGATTGTAATCTGCTGCTGCTTTTGATATCTGGGTTCAGAACAGCAGCATCTTGTCAACAAGGCAGCGAATGTTTGAGGTTTCTTGTTTTTGACTCCTTGGAGGCAGATATATATTCTTTCTTTTGGGAAATTACAAACAAATAAAACGCGCGCGCGCGCGCGCACACACACACACACGTTTTTAACATGAGAAACGATTAGTTTGACAAATCCTTATTTGGATAGCCGTCTGTCAACGATTTGTGAGAACACTGCACAGCTATCGGTAATGGTCGTGTACAAGGGAATAGGTATACATGGGAATAGGTGTACACGGGAATAGATCTGGTACTTTAATCGGGGGTAACTGCATATGTGTGAATAGCGAAGTAAAGTTTGCTGTCTACTTGCGACGTCTTGAGCTTTCCCCAATCTAATACCTTCCGGCTGTCTTCGAGATCTCCAAGAGCGAAAGTGGAAGGCAACTGTGCCACACAGCACGCCCCATTCCCAAAACAGTGTGCCCGTTGCTTATGCCAGGCAATACGGAGGAGTAGCCGGAGGGCATCGATTGAAGGGCTCCGCCTTGTTCTTTCGTGAATCGCCTGGCATTATGTCCACAGCAAGTGGGCCAAGAAATGGTTCTTCACGCTTTCAGTACCTGCCTTTTTCTGATGGAAGACGCTCTTGGATATCTGGAGTGGAGTGGGGAAATGTACTAACAGTCTTGACTCAATGACGTAAACTGGGCGCATTTTTTTTCCAAGACGAGAAGGCATGAAGGGAGAAACTCAGGAGACTTATTGCGGGGTGGAGGGCATAGGAAATATAGTCTAACAAGAGTTTAAGTAGATGGGGATAAGGCGTACGTGGGGTTGGGCCCTGCTGGGAAGCATTTGCTGTCGTTTGAGAAAAAGGAGCAATCTGCATTGCCCTTATGGACGCGGGAAGGAGTGAGCCAGTGGAGCGGGAATCGTATTTCCAATACCCCCAGGCATGTGGCTGAGCGGCCCAGTGGGCAATCCTCATAGAAAGCAGACGAGGGAAAACCTTAATGGTCTAGGTGCGGGGCTGTAACTTCAGAAGCGTCTCCACATCCAGGAAAAAGCAGCTTATAGGAATCCTGCACGACAACGGAGAAATTGTTACAGTACTAAAGACGGTTGTGGAGGTAGAAGGAAACCAGGAGCGCCTGTTTCAACTGGGCCAGTTAGGAAGCGCCCTCTTCTTCTTCCTTAAGAGGTTTGCATCCGAAATAAAAGCCGGTTTCGCTATCCGAGAAGCTTCCCCAAGTCTGCACGAGGCGCGGGCGAAGCTTGGATAGAAGCCCCGGCTCGTTAGGGGAGGCTTAAGAGGAGGAAAGAGAAGGCCGGGCCGCGCTTGGCGGGTTGAGCGGCTTCTTTCAACCGCGCCTTTCAACCTGAGAGAGGTTTTCCCCGAGGGCCTCCTGGTACGGCGGCCCAGACTGGAAACAAAGAGCCCTCTATTAATTCCAAATACTCCCGGGGGCTTTTATCTTGGGGTGGTGGTGGTAGTTTTTGAGATAAATGACGAACCGGGCAGCAGCCCTGAAAATCTCTCTCCTTCAAAGTCCAGTTTATCCATCTTCCGTGCGCCCAGGATCTACTTCACTCACACCTGGGCGTTTTCGAAGGGATCTCCGGAACCTTCGGGCGCTTTCTTAGGATACCAGCCACCAAGAAAATGGGTGAAGAAGGGAAGCGGCCAGTGTGTATGGAGAGAATTTTCTGCCGGCGTTACAGCTTCAGCGCACTTTTGGCAGAGTTTTAGGCAAAAGGAGAGTAAGCCCGAAAGAAATGGAAAAGATAAAAATAAAATATAAAATTCTGGAGAAACTTGGGAAGGTGGGAGAATTATTCCCAGTTTTATAAGCACAAAATTAAGCCAACACTTTAGCATCTCATAATGCAACATCTATACATACTTATTGAGCCATAGCTCCCTTTGGAATTGCAAATAAGTCCATTGAAAATGGGTGTCTGTGAGTTCATTTCTAGCTTACCAACAGTACAAGACTTGGAATAGACAAAGTGAAATCAATGCTAAAATATAATTAAACTAAGGCCCAATTATTTTAAATGGATAATCTCCACTTGATTTATTGAATCTTTTGGTCTTAGAATAAAGTTTTGTCAGAAATCAGGTTTTGTTACCATGTTCTTGAGACTTTCTAGAGAAGGTAGAATTGTTCTGCTTTCCCCAAGTTTTTGGCAAAAAGTCAAAGCAGAACTCTTCTCCTGATACTAAAGATCATGAAAGTGTATAAAATGGTTTATAAATTTTAATAATTTTGCAGTAGTGTTACCTATATCTTACTTACATGGACAATAATGAATGCATATAACTTTATAGATGTGATCTATATGCTAATTGTTTGTATTCATTAATGTCTTTGTAAGCGTGATGATAATTGTATGACTAAGAAATAAATAGTAACGACTAGATGGATTTGTTCCCACAAAAATTCAGTGGTTTCTGGATAAAAATGAATTGCAAAATGAATGTCCAAATAATTTTGTGAAAATCAAAGTAAAATTATAATTTGATGACATAATGCCAATTTGTAAGACTTATCTTAATTGATTGATTGTTGATTTCACAATCCTTATCAGGAAATACTAAAGAGTTTTTACACTTAGAGTACAGGTAAGCATTGTGTGTGCAAACTATGTGTGATCTGTTGTACTGAAAACATAAATGGCTGTTTTCTCTTTTATTGCCACTTCTAGATTAAGAGATACCAGAAATAATTCATATTTGCTTTTTGTTTATGCATTTGTGTTAAAATTATAGCTAAAACTGAGCATGGTTTCCCTGCATTTAACCAATATCTTGCAAAAACTCAAATATGGACATTGGAAGGTATCCTGTTCCTGAAAAGAAGAAGAATGAAATTGGAAATTCCTGGAGGCTTTTTGTTTTGTTTTGTTTTTTGTTTTGCAGAATACCAATGTGCTGTACCCAGAGGAGCACTTTTTAATCACCTCAATTTTGGATTGACTGAATATTACAGATGGGGTCATCAGAGGATGATAAATTAATCATGCATGGCTTTTAACCTTGTGTTTATATCTTCTGACTAGTAGATGAAAAATAAAACTAAGGAAGCATATACTATAATCAAATAAACAAAAGTCTCACTCGTAAATACTATATATTGGTTTACATTAATTAAAACAGTTAATGTACAATTCTCACATTTACATCAGATTACAAGGAAAAAGTTATTTCTATTTAAAATCTGACTGAAATAAAAAGAGAACAAAATCTAGTGTATGGCATGTTGTATGAAAACAAATGTTCATATTAGCTTGAAGATAGACTAAGTCTATAGCTCCAGACATTTATAAATTAATTCAGTCACCAAACAAACAGGCAAATATTGATCTTGCTAGTACTGAATTCAGTTCATATTTATGCAGGCATAAGCAATCCTTAAGCCATTTTTTAATATTGATGACTAGCTGTAATCCATTGATATTCTATGGGCAATGATTTGATCTTATAGCATTGATAGCTAATGAACTGTGAGAATTGAATTTTCTATGCAAATTATTGGTAGAGTGGACAAATTATCTTTTAAAAAGAGGGCAACGTGTTATAGATTGCATAGCAATGAGAAAAAATATCAGTCCTGAAATACATGCGACTTGTAAGGGAGAAAATATTTAAGAGAAACATATTGAATATTTGAAGGATTCCCACATAGCTTATTGCTTTTCTTAATAGTTAGCATAAATATAGAACTGCTGAGACTACAACATAATTAGTTTGTTTGCAGTTTGACTGTCCCTGTATACCTTTATAGCCCAATGAGGTGAGCAGTCATGAAACTTATGTAATGTACACCACGTTGTTTTAATTTGGAGATGCCTTTAAGGTGTACAGTAATACTGTTTGGAATATTCCACTGAGGCTGTCCTTATAGAGATTATCCTATCTACCCACAACAACAAAACAAAAGAGAAAAAGCTATAAAGGTAGTACAATGAGTATGGGATTCAAGTTAATGCAGATGCAAGGCCCAGTAGCTAAAAAGAAAGCTATTGCATTGTTCAGTTTTTTCACTTCCCTTACTATGGTTTCTATTCTATGATAGTGCACAGTAAGCAATACTATGCATTTATGTGACATCTGTCCATTGCCTCAAAATGTATAAAGCTAAAGCATTTAATGCCAAAGGTAGGGTTTATGTCATATGATAAAAGCACCAATATTATCAGCTGTAATATCAAGCATCATGTAATTCCAACAAATATTTAGATAAAGCATCAGGAATTTGAATATATAAATACTTAAACCTAGTGAAATGCAGGAAATAACTATTTCACCTCATGTTGCAATAATCATTCACATACACCAAAAGGTATAACTCTCCTCTTTGTTATTTAGAATTATTGCCTCAGATAGAGCATAGATCCAAAGAATGTGCATTTCAGACCTCCGAATTCTAAGGTCCTCACCCATTCACAGTTTCTTCATTTTTAGGAAATATCCCTTGTGATATTTATTGATTAAAGCATGGTCAAGACAGATCACCTCAATAAATAGTAAATTATTTCTGAAGTAATGAATCAAAAATTGAACTGTGGGATATTATTCTATATCATGCCATCTTAAATTGGAACATGTTCAAGGTAATTGCAAATCCTATAAGCCTTCTTGAAGCTTGGTATACAATGCAGGAGAAGAGGTTTTTTCCTGCTTCTGTTTTCTAAGCTTTCTAATCCGCTGTGTGATCTTGCATGGTAGGAAGTTTTTTATTGTTAACATTTCTGTACTAACATGGGGCTACATATAAATATTTAATATCATCATATCAAAAGTATATCATTTATACTTTTGAAAGACATGTATAGGCATTTTTTTACATATTGTACTTCTTCCAATTTCAAAAATATCCAGAAGATATCAAGTCCTCAACTATTTTTTTAGTTCAGACATCCAAAACCATTAAATCATAGATCTATTAAAGACTAGGATAAAACTATAAATATATTGCAAAAAATGGTCATCAAAGGTTATATTTATGCATCTATATATAAATGATCTGATACAATTCTTGTTTAGTTATATGCTGAACTGATATCAAATGTGCTAGCAGCTTCAAGTAGCCTATTTGTTAAATATAGTTATCTAACATGACATATTTTAAAACAAATATTGAGTTTGAAGGCTTAAATAATTGTATATGACTAGAATCTCAAGACTATGCAATATTTATTTCAATATTGATTTTATGAAAATCTTTTAATACTAATATTAAAAAGAATAATGATAGTTACCTGGTGATTTCACACTCACATTGCTTTTTCAGATGATCCATATTTCAATTTGATCTTTTTTATTGAAGAGCATTAAATTTTTTTGACTCAGATCTAAGAGCATCAATGGATTACATACTGACTGCCTTTACACTTCCAAAATCTTGCATTCTTTGTTTTATTCACAAGTCCTGATTTGGATATAGAACTGATAGGAATCATACACTATCATATTGATACACATTTAGCTTCACCTGGTGAAAAAATCAGTGGGATTATATTACTGTAATCTAGTGAAATAATGTAATGATGACAACAGCTTTTGCATTATAATTTTCCATATTATTATTTCAAAAGCCATATATTACATATTATTTTGAACTTCCATGAAAAATCCAATGAAACTTGTAAAAATGTTGAATTTGCAAACCCAAATATATTTAAAGAATGTCAGATTGGGAAAGGAGTTGGCAGATCACAAAAAATCTCAAAATGGTTAGAGATTTGGAGTAATTATTTTGAATTCAGCTCATTATTACAGCTCATCTTTCTCAGCAGATCATATGAAACTAAATGGAGTAACGTCCGTGCAGGCTAGCACAAACTTTGAAGATAGTGTATGAATCTGAAACAAAAACAAGTGACATGCTAAATTAGTTTAAAAGGATTTCAGATGTGTTATTTTTGCTTAGGGATGTCAGTGATAGTCAGGCAACAGAATATTTGTTCCTAGTTGTACTAGGCTTTACTACAGCTATAACTGGCTTTTTTGTGAAATGTTGATTGCAGTGGTAAAGGGAAAAAATACCAAAAATATAAGTTGGAACTTGCAAGTGAACATGCAGTTTCATTCCTGAGTGTTGACAAGTACTAAAATTATGAACAGTCTTTTTTTCTGTATTTTATTTAGGTGCGAGCTAGTGCCATCGCACAAGATGCAGATCAAAACTATGATTATGCCAGCAACAGCGTGGTCCTACATTTGGAACCAGGAGATGAAGTCTATATAAAATTAGATGGTGGAAAAGCACATGGAGGAAACAACAACAAATACAGCACATTTTCTGGATTTATAATTTATGCTGACTGATATTAAACACAAACTAAATGACCTTCTAATGATCAATTCTCTTGGCAAAAATAAAAGGATGAAAAAAGCCCAAGGGATATTGGTCATAGACTCTTCAGGAGTGAAGCCAAATGCTACCTAACCCATATCTGTACAACCCAGAGAAAGATGTTTAAAAAATTAGAACCAGTGTAAGAGGTGTGTGATCTACTATCACCAAAGCAAAATAGTCCTTGTTGTTAATGTTCATGTGAATGAATTCTATATAAATCACAATTTTTTATAGAGAGAAAGAAAAAAGAGCACCAAATTACTTCTTCAGCATATGTAGTATCCTTGGTGTGCTATGATTTCATGCTGCTTTTCTTCATCCATCAGCTTTGGTGCTTATGACTTGTCTGCTAACTATGAGCCAATTCTGAGTATATAGTGAAGAATGTTTTTCAATAAAAGGGAGATGTAAGAGAAATTCTACTGTTCCTGCCAAGGGATATATTTGCCTAATATTTCTATTCCTTGGCTATTTAGAAATAGGAAACAGGGCTCCTTCAAAGCTTAGCTCTAATGTTGTTGTACTTAGATGAAAATACAACTACAGCACAATTGTCTCATTTTCTGTTATTGCTTCAATATTATGCAATTGTTAATATTATGTAATTCCTTACAGGCATACTCCCCTCTAGAACCAGGAGGATTGTCCCATTTAGTTTGATAGAGTAAGAACATATTCAAGAATATGAATATGAAGTAAATGGCCAGATTTCTGTATGCAAAGCAAGAGTCAGAAACAATAATAAAACAATTGCATTCCATGAAAACAAAATATGAAATTAAAAAAACAGCAACCCTATATTCTGGGACTAGGAGTGTTGGCGGTATTATTTCTAATATTTATTAAGAATATAATTTTATTACTGTTTAAGAAATTAAAAGGGATAGAATTCATGATGTAGATACTCAGGAGCAGCAGTTTGCTACAAGTTAAATGTTGAATGTTGGGCATCATAAGTTACAACAGAGTAGAAAAATATTTCAGTTTTCTTGCTGCATACTAAAAGAATTTAGTAGCTTTTTTTCAACACCTTTCAAATCTCATACTACGTGCCATTTACAATTACAGTCCTATGCAAACTTCACCCCAGTGGTGGAGCAGTGATATAATATAGGTAGTTATGGATATAACTGAATAGACAGGCTTTTTAAATCTAATTTGCACCTGCTAATTTTGCCCATCTTAGCACTTCAGGAAGCATCCCACATAGAGTTAGCTGTATAAGCTGATGGTGGGGTGGGGTACAGCTTGCAGCACAATCCTATGCAGATCTGCTCAGAAGTAAACTGCTTTAATGGTAGTATATATGTGGTGTTTTGTTCTATTGTATCAAAAGAAATGCCACATAAACTCCATGATGCTATCAAGTATCTTTGGGGCTTTGATCTGAAGATTTGTCAAAAATTATAATAGTTTATAATATAATAATCTTGCTCACAATCTGTTAATACTATATAATAGTTACACACTACATTTCATAAAGAAAGGTTATCTAAAAATGAATAATCTCCAGCAAATAATACAATAGGTTTTTAATTATTCTTTTAACTTAAATATCAAGTTTTTATATATTAAAAACTTATTGTCTATAATTAGGCTCTGAACTCAGTAATGACACATCTAGACTTAATTTGTTTACCAACTTAACACAAATTAACCTGTGATTCAAATAGGACTTACTTCTGAGTATTTATGTAGAGGAGTGCATATTTTAAGATGCCAAACTTGTAAATGTGATCTTTCATTATCAGTCCAATGCAAAGAGGTCTTAGGAGAATATGAAATAGGATTGTATATGTGTATGTATAAGGAGGTTTTCAAATATGGTTCATTTAAGCCTATTTTTGTGGAATGAAGAGACTCAATGAACTATTTCAGTTATATTCCATAAACAATTTCCATATACTTATTTATGTATAATATTCTTTAAAATAACTGAAAAAGTTAAACTATACTCTGAAATTGAGTCCTCCATCCATGCAATTTTCTTAAGCAAGAACATGGCAGTCATGCCTTCTCAGATACCTGAAAAGAAATGACAAGACGAACTAGGAATGACAAAATAGCAGTGTTTCAATATTTGAGGGGCTGCCACAAGGATGAGAGGGTCAATTTAGTCTCCAAATCACCTGATGGTAGGACAAAAAGTAATGGATAGAAACTAATCAAGCAGAAAAGCAACCTAAATCTAAGGAGAAATTTCCTGACAATTAGAACAATCACTGGAATGAGTTGCCTCCAGAAATCATGGCTGCTCTAACACTGAAGATTTTTAAGAAGAGATTGGACAAACATTTATCTCAAATGGTGTAGGGGTTCCTGCCCGAGAAGGTTGTTAGACTAGAAGACCTCAAAGGTCCCTTCCAGCCCTGGAATTCCTCAGTAATCTCCCATTGAAATGCTAAATAATTCTTCTTAGTTTTAAAACCCAGACAAACACCTGCTCAGGTGCTACTGTGACTAAATAAATAGGCACTATAAATCTACTTATGAAGATACTTTAAATCAATCTTGATTCCTGGTAACTACACAGACAAGTCATTGTTTTTTTCTTGGCAGCATGTTTTAGAAGTAGCTTTTCCTTCTCACTAGTTCAGAGGGCCTGACCCAAGGTCACCCAATTGGCTCTGTATCTTAAAACAAGACAAGAATTCATGGTCTCCTGGTTTCTAGTCTGGCACCTTTATTTGCTATACCAAGCACCTTGGTTCTCAAGCACCTTAAAAGTAGATTCCTGATGTGTTTGTTATATCTATTCTTCAATGCACTTTCAAAAAAGTAATTTTTGCCAAAATAAATTAAAAATCTGTCCTATTAATATATTTAAGATCACCATATCGAGAACATCTCCAGTGAAATGGAATTTATTTATGTACAATCCAATATATTCCATATATTTTCAGAAGTTAGATTGAATTGACTCTTTTCTTTCATAACCATATATTTAAACTGCAATCATATTTGTTGGTACAACCCTAACGTCTCTTATATATTAGCTTTAATATTAGATTTTAATTCTCAAAACAATCTCCATTCCTTTCTCTCCTTCTCTCCCTGATCTCTGGTGATTATCTGGCAAATTCCTGCATACTTGGCAAAAATCACCTTAAAAGGGCCAAATGAATTCTATCATCATCCACTCTGGATTGCATTAAAAGAATTTCATTAAATATCAATATATATTTTCTTGATAATGCCAGTTTGTAAATTGATCGAGACATTTACTTTTCAGTTTGCCAAAGCATACCTAGAACTGTTTTTTTTTTTAAAAAACATGCAACAAATTCTGATATTCAGCTCTGAATCTTATAACTCATAATTCCACTTGTTGGACAAGATATGCAATTTAGACTTACAGCAAAACAGATTGATTTTTTCCCCAAATTGTTAAAATGCATATTTCAAGAAACAGAAGAGTCATGTTTCAGAGAAGTAGGTGGATCTATGCAAAGGGGCTGCTTTTCAGGAAAGCAATAGTTTCAACTATACCAGAAGTGGGTTCCTACCAGTTCGGCCGAGTAGGTAGTAACTTGACCTGCCACGCCCCCAAACCGATTCTATTGGCGGCGCTATAGGTGCCGCCATCTTGTTTCGGCTTCTATACATGTGCAGAAGCAGTTTTTTACTACTGTGCATGCGTACGTAGCATGCATAAAGTCCGGGCGCAAAGCGCATCCCTGAGCAAACCAGCAGTAGAAAAGCCGGAACCCACCCCGAACTGCACCTTGAAATGCAATGCTGTGTGTTGCATTTTGGAAATGAAAAGGCCCAATTCACATGTGAAGTTTTTTGCTCAAATGAACCTATAAGTAGACATGTATAGCACGAGGTGAGGCAAGGATGGATTTATTGCTGGATATACTTAAAGCACAATGCATTTCATGTTAGGATGTCCATTTTTAAAAAACAAAACTTTGTAATAATTCTATCAAGGACTTACACACAAAACAATGGCATCTGCATTCAGATATGACCCACATCATGATTGAGGTTTCTCATTCTGATTAATTCAAATGGATGTTTTCCATCCAATTAATTCCATACAAGCCATTTAAAAATAATTTTGATTCATTCACATGATATGCTCTATCTTCGTATTATGGATGTTTCATTATACATAATTTTTTTTCCAGAAATACATCTATTTTGCAGTTGTTTTAAGTTGCATACAATCAAAAAGTTGGGGTTAAGGCATTACAAATCTTATTTTCTTATTTTGTATTCTAAAGGTACAATTCTATTTTCCTCAATTGAAGAAGAATTCTATTTTTTTTTTACTTTCCCTGAAATAAACAGGACCACAGGTTTCTTATTTAAACGTCAGCCATTGTTTGGGATTTTCTCGCAATAACTTATCAACTTTATTTTGAGATATTCCTCTCATGAGCATTTTTGGGACAATATTTTCAAGAATATGAGAATATCCATGGCCACCATATTTCTTTAGTCTATGTTTTGTGTGAATATCATGAGCAATCACAATTTTGTCATCATAACCTTCTTCAATCAACGTTCGAACTCTGCAAAAAAAAAAAAGGAAATATTTCTGAATAAATGCTTCAAATTAATTTATGATATTAAAGAAACAATTTCTGGAAATAGATTTTAAAAGTATTTTTTTTACTGAAATCACCTATTCTCCTATGCTGAAAAGCAATTAGACCAGCTTTACAGAAATAGAAAATTTGTGAATTCTGGGACAGTCATGAATTACTATTGTTCTTATAATAAACACTATAACCCTTTTCACTTCAGTGATACCATAGGAAAAAAAATTGGATAACTCTGTGGTTCAATGAATGCTATACATGAGTTGAGTTGAGAATGTTGAGTTATTTCTCTACTATTAAGCTGAAATAAATACATTCTTGGCTTATGAGTCTTCCATCTTAGAGAAGTAAGCAGATTTACCGCTTCAGGCAGAAAGGTAAGCAAATCATGCATTCCTGGTAGCAAGGTAAACTGAATAAAACACCAGCATCTGTTTATTTATGGTTAAGTCTGATTTCCAAGAATTCTGGGTTGTCATGTGCAAATGGCTATATAGTGGAAAAATCTCCAAAGCTTTCATTTTCTAAATATTAAGTTGGTGAATGGATATTTATAAGTATTCTACTTGCACAAGAATTTACAAAGTACAGGTAGTCCTTGACTTACAACTATTCATTTAGTGATCGTTTCAAGTTATGGCACTAAAAAAAATGACTTATGATGACTTTTCACATGATATTGCAGCATCCCCATGGACACATGATCAAAATTTGCATGTATTTATGATGGTTTCAGCATCTTAGGGTTATGTAATTCATCGTTTGCGACTTTCTGACAAGCAAAATGAATGGAAAAGCCAGATATCGTTCACAACTGTGTTACTAACTGAACAGCTGCAGTGATTCACTTAACACCTATAGCAAAAAAGTAGAAAAATTGACAAAAGTTTAATTAACAACGTCTCATTTAGAAACCAATATTTGGGGCTGAATTGTGATTGTAAGTTGAAGACTACCTGTATTTTTTCAAATGAGACCACTTCTTTGAAGAAAATTAAATTTATTTGGACTGAATAGCTAGACTAAAGTAAGTGGCATACTAATGAAGCCCAACAGTTGAATGGGAAGAGATATTTGGCCTAATGGGTTAGACAAATCATAAAATAAATTTAACAAAACAATCAAATCTACCACACATAAATCTACTATTTCAATTCAGTAATATTAAGAGCTTGGCCTTCAGACATATAACTTTTATTATACATTAACATACCTTTTTGAACTTTCTGGTGCATGAGGATGGTAGATGACCAATTTATCTAAAAGAAGTCTATCTCAGATATACCACATAGCCATACAACAATGAACACCACAGATTCATGAACAGCCATTATAAGAAATATTGTTTCCTACACTTCTGAATAAGAGGTCAAGGTCAGTTGAGGAGTCTGATTAACAAAAAAGTTCAATAATGATTTGTGTTTTTCTTTTTTAAACCACTACACTTGGGAATATTTTTCCCCTACAAACACAATATGAAAGTAATTTAAACAAATACATACTGGAATGTTTACATGGTTCAGTAATTGGAACATGACCAATTTTCTGCACTGAAATCATTGAACTTCAGATAATTGGATGGATTTGTAATAGCCAGTTCTAGCTCATTAGAAGAAACCTCATGATCACAGTGAGATAAATGAAGTCAGACTATTTGACTTCAAGCAATAGGAGTTGTCCATCTTGCTTACTGATGGATATAACTGAACTCCATGCAATCATTAAAACCAGAAGTGAGCTATGAAACATTACAAATACTAATATAGCATTACAGAAGGTAATAGTTTAACCTATGTCAAACTTCCTTGGATAACTCGAGTAAAAGCAATCTGGTTATAATGACTATGATGAATGAGAAATACATTTCTCTCTATATAAATTTCTCACCATAGCAGAATTATTATTTCACTCCTCAATAACTTTTGTAAAACTACAGAGGAACAAATCTATACTATGTCAAGACACATCTTGAAATGATTTCCATGCAAATTAAATGACCATTCCCCACCTTTATTCTCAAATTAGCAAAGCTGATTGCAAATTGCATGAAAAAAGTCATCCTCCAATTTTATAGACACATAGGTCAATTTATACGACTATGAGAAAGCCAACTGAAACAATATTTGTTGCAGTATCTGCTTCAACAAGTAACTGAAGTCCCAGAAAGCCATCAAAAATAGTTGTAGCATAAATAAGTGAATAAAAGCCATTTCATCTCTTTATATTGCCTTTTGTCACCTTCAGTGAAGACCATTCTAAAGACTATCTGGGAATGAAGTAACTATAGGAGAATGAGCCATATTAGAATGGCATCATACATTTATTCAGGTTTTTTTTTGGTTAGTTTTACATCCCACTTTCTTTCAGGAGCATAAAATATAGTGTTCCTGCCTCCAGGATTCTGTATGTTTGTTTTGTTTTTTGGTTGAACACCAAAACAGCTAGGCTGTTAATCATTGGCTCAAAAGTAATTTTGAACCTTGGCTGCTCAAGGTGAAATTGCAACATTGACTCTCATGACTTTTCTATCAACTAAACTGAAAGTAAGTAAGCAGATGATGTAAGAATGATTTCATGTTCATCAATCATAGGGTAGGTTGACAAGAAACAAACAGAGACTATGCTCTCTGTATCTATTTTAATCCCCTTTAAAAATAAAAATATTATTAACCTGATATAGATTTTATGTGACTCAGCTACCTGGTTAAAAAATTGTCCAGAACTAAGAAATCAACTTGTTCAACAACTTACATTTTGGCATTTGTTAAAGTACATAAACATATGGTATATACTACACATCCCTGTTAAAAGTTGAGTTTTTTGAAATGTAAAAAAAAAATCATATTAAAATAAATTACTTCAGAATTTTTCATCTTTAATATAACATGTGAGTTATACAATTCAATTGAAAAACAAATTGAAATATTTTTTTTGGGGGGGGGGATATAACAATAAAAACATACAATAACAATTGCATAAGTGTGCATATCCTTAAACTAATATTTTGGCAAAGTACCTTTTGATTTTAAACCAGCATTCAGTCTTTTAGAGTAGGAGCCTATCAGCATAGCACATCTTCCCTTGGGAATCTTTGCCCATACTTCCTTGCAAAAAGAAGCCCAAATCTGTTGTGAGGGCATCTCCTGTGCATAGTTTTCTTTAGGCTACCCCACAGATTTTCAATTAGATTCAGGTCTGGGCTCCGGTTGGACAATTCCAAAACTTACATCTTCTTCTGATGAATCCATTATTTTGTTGATTTGGAATTATGCTTTGAGTCACTGTCATGTTGAAAGATGAAATTCCTGTCTCCGGTATTATAGCAGAGACCTGAAGTTTTTGTGCCAAAGTTGACTGATATTTAGAATTGTTCATAATTTCCTCTAAGTTCTTACGAGATGATGGGCACACTTATTCAACCATGTTCCTGTATGTTTTCATTATTATTCCATCCCCCCACCCTTAAAAGATTTCAGTTTGTTTCAACTGAATTATATAGCTTATGTGTTATATTAAAGATGAAAACAATTCTGAAGTGTTTTATCTTGGTCTGGTTTTTTACAACTCAAAAACCTGGCATTTTAACAGAAATTGTAGACTTTTTATGTACACTGTAAATTTACTAAGACTTTCTTCTCTTTTATACCCTGTGTTTTCTTTCTTTTTTATGATTATTTACCTTTATTTTTTGCACATTGTAAAACATGGACTATTTTACCTGAACAGAACAGTGCATAAAATTGTTCTCCATATTTTGGGTAGGGAGATGCAGTTTCCTACTATAGCATCTAATGAAAATATAAAACTCTTGTACAATCTGCACTCTTTTGAGTACAACACTACATATTCCATTTATTTAAGTACTCGCCATGATTTATGACTTAACTATAATATTAACTAAAGTTCCTATTATGAGTAGATGATGAGGATGGTTTATGAATTATAGCTAAGCAGGAAACTGCCTAGTATTTCTAAAAGCAAGAAGTAGAATTAGATGTTTTAATGTGATTGATGCCAATTTTCTAAACAAATGATATAAAGGACAGCATGTGTGAGAAGGAAGAACTTATGCTATATTTCCTATAATGTCTGTTTTCCTTCCAGATTGCGAGAAGATGATCTTCTACCTTTAGAAAGAATAATGTCTTTCTGTCCCTTTATTAACAATGTCTACCAAAGGAGAAAAGAAACTTCATATGGAGAAAGCTATTTAACTTCTCTCTGAACCATGACTAGAAAAAAACTGGTCTGATGAGATTACTTTTTATTTAAATCAGTTTTGCATGTGGTCATTCATAAGTCTGTCCTGTGTTTACATTAATTTTCAATAGGTTGTGCATATATGTGATCTTAAAATCTTAAGAGTAATGCATGTCTTCTACTGAAAACATATTTATAACAAACTACACATTTTATATGTTTTAAAGTGGACAACTGTATCACAAATTTAGTAAAATATGAAATGGCAAAGGTATGTAATGTTCCCAAGATATATGCTTGTTTAGGAGTCCCATTAGGCTCCAAAGAATTTCCTTGGATATCCTAGTTGAGAAAGAGATAATGAACCATGGCCTTCGGGAACTAACTATAAAGGATATGTCAAGTAACTATGATACAATTTATGAACAGACAGCACACATGTCATGATGATGTAAATGACAGGTGGGCTAATCTTATGGCCTTTTAAACCTGGATACCAATGACATTTCTATCATCAACAAATGTTTCAGTCTAAATGTGTTATGACATTGGAATACCTACCGTAAAATTCTTTCGTTGTCACTTGGCATGTCAATATCAGGATTCATATGATAGGAAATAAATTCGGTTCCAAAAAGGTCATATTCTAAGTAGCATCCAAGTTTGGCAAACTCTAATAGTTTCTTCTCATCAAATATAGTCCTGCACAAAAACCAATGTACACCATAAATTTGTTTCACAATCAACTGAAATGTTTTATGTCATTTAATAAGTTCACAAATATAGCACATATTGCTTTATAATTAACAAGTCCCTCTCAAATAAATCCAAAATAAATTAAAAGACCTGTAGAGATTCTGACCTAGTCGCATTTATAAATATTGCTATTTTATACACATCCTGTTTATCAGACGAGTAACGTGTATTTATCTTTTCAATTCTTTGGTAATATATGCCGTAAAGAAAAAACTAAGTATTCCAAACAATAAATATGTCTTCAAATACTGCTGTCTTATATCATTACTTTATATTTATTCAGAATATTTTTACTTTTGCCATCATTAGGACTTGAAATTTCTGAATCAAAACAAGTTGCCTTGGGTGGAATGGTTTGAGGTATATATTTTAAATAAAACTAAAACCATCAGGTCATTTTTAACACTAATCAATTCATAAACATCTGGAATATTTAAAAATCTGGTTATATTCAATGCCCCCCCAAACCTACAACATTGTATTGTTTTATATTATAAAAGAGAGCAGGCAAACGTAATAATAAAGATGTACAATAACAATTACAGGTAGTCCTCGAATTTTGACCCCAAAATTTCTGTTGATAAGTAAGATAGTTGTCAAGTGAGTTTCCCCCCATTTTGTGACTATTCTTGTCACAGTTGTTAAGTGAATCACTGCAGTTGTTAATAATATATTTGATAATTGAATCTGGCTTCCACATTGACTTTGCCAGTCTGAAGATTTAAAAAGGTGATCACATGACCATGGGACACTGCAATTGTTATAAATATGAACCAGTTTACAAGCACTGAGCTGCTTACAAATAGTTTATTTACTAATAGCTCCTCTAGGCCAGAGTGTCAAACTTGCGTTGTCACGACATCATCATGTTATCATGTGATGTATTGTAAACGCCCCCCCCCTTCACTTCCCCTTCTGGCATGGCCATGGCCAGAGCGTGATGCATCCAGCCTATAGGCTGCAAGTTTGACAGCCCTGCTCTAGGCTAATATTTCTTAAAGTTCTTTCCTCCCAGCACTTATTCCCAGTTTCAAAAATTACAGAGGTCCCAAAAAAGAGCTTGTTTTTATGGGTTATATTTATTTACTGTATTTTTAAAAAAACCACATTCACTGCTACTACCACTTTTCACAATTGTCTGATGAGATTTTAATATTCTATTATTTTTCAGTGACTGGCAAATAAATTTGATTTCACAGATTCTTGAGAGGGTCTTGGTGGATCCCCAGGGATCCTTGAACCATATTTTGAGAAACACTTGTCTGGGCTTTAATATGTACTTTCGGTTTGAAATAGGACTAACCTAGAGCAATGAAAGGGCAACACTCCATATTTTTATCACTGATTTGATTAATTTTCTAAATTCAGCCAAAGGCAAGGAGAGAAAGTATTCCATAGATCAAACATGACATGTGATCAAGCATTTCTTGCTGCATGATAATATGGAGACAATCAACTAATATGAGAAAGTTCCTGTGTCTATGATTTGTGTTAGAATGGTAATAAATTATAGATTCAGGAAAGAATCATATCGAACAAAATGAAAAGCATACACAAATATGTGCAACTTCAAATACTGGTGCTTAATGTCTTACAAGTTACTAGTGATCCTTCAATCACATCACAATGTGTTATTCTAAAAATAACTGTTTACAAAAATGCAATGTTTTGACTGAACAAGAATATCAAGGAAGAGGAACAGGTAGGATGAAAGAAACCCTTGTTAAAAAAATAACTGCCACCAGCAGGAATCACACTTCTTTTTTCTTTCTTTCTTTCGGCGATCCCTTGATTCAGGGTACAGTTGGGATTGAATGGAGTTGAGGATTTACTGGCCGGATGCTCTTCTTGATGCTATATGGTATTTGCAGCAGGCTTTTATCTTTGCACCCTGAGAGAAACATCTGCCGCTGTCTAGGATTGAACTTTTAATCTTCCCAGTGGGAAGTGAGCGTCTTCACCACCAGGCCACCATGCTCTCCTCACTCCTGCCAACACTAACTAATACATTTTTTTTCAGTAATTTTCAGAGTTTACATAAATCGGAAATGGTAACTAACAAGTTTTTCAAATTGCCATGCTTTTTTGGGTTTTCATAAAGACACCTCTAGATACTGAAGTGGGGAAAATTTTATAAAGATAAATGTCTATTTTGAAGAACCACAGTGTACTCTATTTTGTCTTTATTTGATATCACAAATCAAAGAATGATGCCAGCAATCTTTTAGTTAACATATAAAAGAAAAGGGAATTCATTTAAATGAGGCCTGTTAATAACCACCAGCCTGATTACCTGAGGCAATCAAGGTTCACCTCTAGGCAATCAGACAGAGAAGTATTTGCAATCTGGAAAAAGTCTATTTTTCTTCTAATGCCTCACAGATGAGCAGAATGGAAAAATAGGTTGGTAGCATATTTACTTTCCTTCAAGGATCTATAATAAAAAGTTTCAGCATTGTGACCTCTACTTATGCTTATTTTCCAATCAGCAATGCCTCTAGAAGAGTATTTATTTTTAACAGTGTGATCTAAGGATTCCTGGGGATGCATCAAGACACTCTCAGAGATCCACAAAATCTACAAATTAAAAATCTTTTGGGGTCCTCCATAATTTTTAAAAGTGGGTCCTGAAATCACAAAGTTTAAGAAACACTACTCCAGAACATGCCATTCTGTTCCCCTTTCCAGCCATGGCTTCATTTCTCTTGAAATTCATGGGACTCTTCTAACTGGGCTGCTTTAGACTCTTTTCTCCAGAATGTTCATCAAATCTGAAAAACTTACCAAGTTTGCCAATCCTTCATTTTTATTTGAAGGGAAGTGCTATTATGGAAGTGCTACAGAAAGAATAGTGCATCCCATATTTTCATGATAGTTATATGTTCAAAATAGCTTCAATCTGTTGGTAATGCTAATCAATAATTGTCAAGTTGCCAACATCCGGCCACACAAGGTCACAGAGACTCGGATATATAGATCATTTTTCTCAGTTGAAGAAAGGGAACATTCATTGCTATACTCTTGATTAAGTGCAATATTGTTTTTGTTTTCAGAAGCCATACCTTGCTGTTCTAATACAAAATGAGTCATCTAGTAAAGCCCACTGTCTTTTCCAACATTACATTTATTTGCCTGGTATTATTGTTACAAACGTTAAAAACTCTGGAAAATGATAAAGATTCATCATTGTCCTCAAACAGCTAGCTCTTGAGCTATTGAAGGTTACTTATTCTACAGATATATTTCTAATATCAGTTTACATATTATAAAAAAGCTCAAAACTTTGACAATTGATTCAGGGAAGGCCAACAGGAAGACTGGTCAACACACAAACAGAGGGACTTGTGAACACTGGTGACAATTAACCAAATTAACGTGGCATTTTTTTCTAAATATTACTCAGAGATATCGTGGATACAATTTAGAACTTTTCTCCTTGCAAAATGTACACTCTATGACAGTGTTGGCGAACCTTTTCAGCACTGACTGCTGAAATGGGAGTATGTGTGTGGGGAGTAACATTAAAAACTGGAAGAGCAACTTCCTGATGCACACACGTGGGAGCACTAGAAACTAGAAGCTCAGTTTCCCGCCATACACGTGTGCACCAGGGAGCTGTTCTTCCGGTTTCCAGCACTCCCACATGCACAAAGACGAGCTGGATGACACACATATGCACGCCAGAACCTGGAAGAACAACAGGTGATGGCTGGTGTGCCTGGAGAGATGGCTCTGCATGCCACTTCTGGCCATAGGTGCCATAGGTTCACCATCACTGCTCTATAACTTCACTGTTCTATCTTAACTATTTTCATATTCTGAGAAGGGCCATATACTGCAATACATGGTCCTTCTCAGTCCATCAGTCCTACAGCAAGTCAGGAACATCAACATCAATTGACTTATCCAGGGCCAAGTCTACTTGAGGTACGTCAACCTAACTTGCCTTGTTGTTTGTCTTGACTGGCGACCACAAAACTGTATTTCTTTATCCCGGTGGAAACATTAATAGGGCATCCAGCTTCATATCCAATTTACTGTAACCTTGCTACAAAATTCCATGTTAATTTAAAACATCTAGATAGATTAATACTTAGACAGCAATAAGGAGGCAATGATAAGCAGTTTTATGTGAAAACTATTGTATACCACAAACCAGGACAGCAGTCCCCAACCTTTGCGGCTTGGCAGCCTGGCTGAGGGTGAGAAGGGAACCAGGCCATGTGAGTGATGTGTGGGAGCACACATTCAGCTCAATTGACGTAAGCAATGGGCCAAGACACACACACATGCACAAGTAGTTTGACTGCAAGTTACATGTACATGCTTCTCAGCTGGCCGCTTGCATCAAACTATGCTGGCCTGCTGCTCACATTAATCAAGCTGCATCATGCTTGTTTACACCAGCCCGTGGCCCAGTTGCAAATAGGACAAAGCCCGGTAGTGAGCTACAGCCCTGGGGTTGGGGACTTCTGAACTAAGAGACACTGGAAGGTTGTTATGCATAGGAACTATTTCTTTTCCAAAATATAAATATATCATGTCATAGCTAATTTCGTTGTATTTAAGTACAATGACAATGAAGATTATACTTATACTTTATTCAAGACATCAATGGACCTAGTGTGAAATATTTCATTTTTTAAAAATGGAATCATAAATAGTAAACAAGAGACAAAAGTATCTGTGAAATATGGGAATTAGAATTACAGTTTCTTGGGCATACTATGTAGATATCCAGATGAAGGAAGGAGATGTACATAAGCTGGAAAGGTTTAACAAAAAGGATAGAAAAAGCTGGCAATTTTTCCTGTGAAATATTGGAAGAATAGCACAGGTACCCAGAAGAGGTATGTATGGCTTCATAAAATATAAACAATGCTGTAAGAGCTATACATCAATAAAATATTTTGAATTATGAATCAGAACAGTTCTCTGACATAAATAGAACTGGATAATATTAAGTAGATTTTGAGTCTATTTCATTTGAAAAATACAATCTATTTAAGGTAACCAACCAGGGACTAAGAAGACACTTACATATAAATGAATGTTATAATCTACAAAGCAGCTAGGCTTTAAAAAAACAACTAGATTTTAGCAGAACTGAGTGCTCCTTTAAACTATTTAGTTTTGAGTATTTTTAAAGAATTTGTCACTAACTTTTTGATAATTCATCTAAGCATTATAACTACAACTGCCAGTAAGTAAAAATTAAGCTATTCTGTCTAATGATATATCAAAACATGGTATATAGATTTAATTAATTCCTTAAAATTCCACTCTTCAGATGCAAAAATAAATATACAACACGTAAATAAGAGTTCAGTTGCCTGAAAGCCAATTTACCTGTCCAAATGAGACATCACAGTTTTTGAGATGTCAGCCCCAGCTTCCTGCAAAATTCTAATGATCTGGAAAGGTGAATCCTCATTTCGACCTGGATGGATGATGACTGGACAGCCAAGTTGGGCCTGGGCATGTGCTGTTGCTTTCAGAACTCTGTTTTCACTGTCTGTCAGAGGCCAAGAGCAGCCAATTTCTCCTATTACACCACACTTGATATTGCTTCCATCAGCTCCATTGAGAACTTCATTAACAATAACTTCTGTCAACTAAAGAAAACCAATGTTATTTTGGTAAGTGTTCTCTCTGGTGGGTATAATTTGTGGCAAGAAGAGACAAAAAAAGGACATTTCAACATTTTCCACCAGTCAAATAAATATTCTGTTTTCCAAGCAAAAAAGCTGCAGTACAGAACCCACTGCAATTCGAAATAAAGATGTCATTTCTGTTATATCATCAACGGAAGGGTGTCATAGCAATAGCAATAGCAGTAGACTTATATTCCACTTCATAGGGCTTTCAGCCCTCTCTAAGCGGTTTACAGAGAGTCAGCATATTGCCCCCAACAATCTGGGTCCTCATTTTACCCACCTCGGAAGGATGGAAGGCTGAGTCAACCCTGAGCCGGTGAGATTTGAACCGCTGAACTGCTGATCTAGCAGTAGCCTGCAGTGCTGCATTTAACCACTGCGCCACCTTGGCTCTATGAAAATTGCAAGAAACAATTTCTGTTATTTATTAAAATAGGATGAAGTATATAATTGTAAGTAATCCAAAAGCAAAAATGCATTGGGATCTAACCTTAAAACAAACATTACAAAGTTTCTTGTAATTGGCAGAATCACTTTTACATGAAGTCAGGTCCCAAAGATATTTGGTTATTGCCTACATCCAATCGATGCCACTAGAGGGGGCTGGGCAGAAATCCTGTGCTCTGTGGAATGGGGAGTTAATTTTTGGCAAAAAATCAGGATTCAAACGAAGAACGACTGATTGGGATGAAAGATGCCCTGGATAACAAGGCGTTTAATTTCAATATGCAACTGGTGGATGTGACCGGCACTAGGAAGACCACCTTGAGCATTAGATACTGCATGCTGACAGTTCTCAACGGCTCAAGAAGCTCTTCTGTGAGGACCTTAAGTACCTGAGGTAGATCCTGCGTGGGGAACCTGTGAACCACCTAAGATTAGCCGCCCCTCTCAGGAAGTGTTTGATGACCTGATGTTGAGTTAGGGAATGGTTCCCTTCATCCCCGAGCATGATGGAGAGGGCCACTATCTGCTTGCAGATGGTGTTGTGAGAAAGGCCTTTCTCAAACCCATCCTGCAGGAACTCTAGGATTTGTGGAATAGAGGCTAAAGCAGGAACCACTTTTGCTCCCCTAAACCATGTGGTATTATAGATTTGTGTGGTGGGCTGCCTACACAAAGCTTCAATAGTCCCGATTACTCTATCTAAAAAGTTGGCTGCTTTTAGATGTTCCCACTCAAGTGCCAGGTGGTCAACTGGAGCCACTGGGCTTCAGGTACAACAGGACTCCCTGGCATAGGGCAACCTTCTCAGGAATTCTCCAGTGAGCGGAGATCGAAAGGTCCATCAGATCTGCAAACCAAGGTCTGTGGGGCCAAAAGGGTGCCACTGTGATAATATCTGTCCTTTCCATGACCGCTTTCCTTAGGGCCCCGGGAATGAGGACAAAGAGGGGGGAAGCGTAAAGGAGACCTTCCAGCCATCAGCAGCATAATCCATCTACATCCTCTGCTCCTGGAGCTGGGAATAGGAAGATGAATCTGGGGAGCTGGGCATTCAATGGTGATGCAAAGAGATCCATAAGTGGCTATCCAAACCTCTGACAAATCAGGTGGAAGAGTTCGGGTTGGAATTGCCACTCGCCGTGGTCAATGGTGGCCCTGCTGAGCCAAACAACTTGCTCGTTGTCCAGTCCTGACTGGACTGGCTCTGCAGTCAGGGACAAGAGATGTTGTTCCTCCCAGGGTCCCAGTTTAAGTGTCTCGCGCCAGAGACCCACAGAGTGAGTTTCCCCGTTTGTTTATGTGGGATCTGATGGCCACATTGTCTGTCAATACTAGCAGGTGGCAGTTGGAGAATTGCTCCACAAAGTGTCAGAGGGCTAAGTGGACTGCTCTGAGTTCTAGCCAATTGATATTGTGTTTTAAGTCTGACGGAGCCCACTGACCTTGCTCTACTTGCAAATATAGCAGAGTCCTCCAGCCGAAGAGGCTCGCATCCATAGTCAAGTTGAGCCTCACCAGATCCTTCAAGACTGAGCCCTTCCATAGAGCCGGTGTCCAACCCAGAGCTAGGAGAACTGGGGTGGAACTTTGATCTTGAATGAAGCAAGATGCTGTGCTGTTCTATTGATGAGGAAGCAGCAGCCACTGTAGTGTCCTGGTGTGGAGGTGAGCCCATGGCACTATAGCAGTGCAGGAAATTATTTTCTCCAGCAGCTTGGACAGAAGCAGAACAGGAACAGACCGCTCCCCATGGACCTGCCTAAGCAACCCTACAATGCCTTCTCTATGCTCAGGGGACAGGTAAACTTTACCCTCCATTGCATTGATAATAGCTCTCAGGTGTTAAAGCCTATTTGAAGGAACTAAATGGCTTCTATCAAAATTCATGGCGAATCTGTGAGCCTGTAAGGTTCTAACTGTTAGGAACAGATGAGTCCTTCCTTGCTCGGATGAGGCTGCATGGACCAAAATATCATCCAGGTAACACTGTATCCTAATAGGGACGGACCTTAGGTATGCAGCCAGGGTGACTAGAATCTTGGTAAAGGTCTGAGGAGCTGAAGCGAGACCGAAGGGAAGAACCCTATACTGGTAGTGAGTATCCTATAAGAAAACCTCAGGAATTTTCTATGATCATGATAGATCATAATGTGGAGGTATGCTTCCGTGAGATCAACTGAAGCCATAAAGTCCCCTCGTCTAATTCCCTCAAGAATGGTTTTCAAGGAAACCATCTTGAATCTCCTATATACAATGTGGGAGTTCAAAGGTTTAAGGTTCAAAATTGCCCTCTACCCAAACTCTTAGAAACCACAAACAGGAGTAGAACCCCAATCCCTCCTGGTCCTTAGGGACCAGCTCAATAGCTGAATATCAAGAAGGTGTTGAATTGCCACCTTTATGAGATTCCGCTTGACCTGGTTCCTCAGGGAAGAGAAGACCCAGAACCTATTTTGGGGTGGGAGATAAATTCTGGATGAGGACTAAATCTAATCATGCTGATTGGTGGTAATGGGATCCCATACATCCGCAAAGAGAGGCGGCTGCCTATTGGAGGATTTGCTCACGAATCACTTGCCTCTGTAGAACGGGCAACTACCTCCCCTTTGAAAGGGCCTCTTAGTTTGGGGCTAGTATCTCGAGGATACACCCTGTCCATCTGTCTATCCTATTGTCTATCACTAGGGGGAGGAAAGTACCTGAATTGATGGAATTCCTGGTCCTGGGCCCAGAAAGAAGGCTTACGGTAATACGGAGCCAGATTCTGTTCCGAACACTTGGTCACCATGGGCAATACCTTCTTTTTATTCTTGTCTTCAACAAGACTAGGTCCAGGGGGTTCTCCAAACAACTGGCCCTCCCAAGAAGGGAGAAGCTGCCAGCCGCCACTTGGACTTGGCACCTGCCTGCCAGTTATGAAGCCATAGGAATCTTCTAGAGGTCACCGAAATTGCCAAGGCCCTGGACCCGTATTTCACCACGCTGAGTGTGGCATCAGCTTACTCAAGTTCTACTGCAATCTAAGGTCATGTGAGGGAATATGTTCCTGCATCTGACATAGCCACAGAAGAGTGATCTGGTTAAAGGATGAGGTTGAGGCAACCACCTGCATGGCACAGGATGCAGCTTCAATGTCTTACATAAGGTTAAGTTCAGCCTTTTTATCTTCAGCTTTGAAGATAAAGTTATCGGTTATGTCCCCTGATACCAGGGATGAGGACGAGCCCAGTGCTGCCACAGGGGAATCTATAGATGGCATTTGGAGCACATTAATCCAAATTAATGCCAACCTAGGTCATCCGCCAGTGCCTTTGGCTTCCCTCTTCTGATGGCGAAGATGAACTGCCACAGAGTGTTAGAGGAGAGGCAAAGGGGGGAGGCGTAGAAGAGGAATGGAGATTTTTTAAAAGGAACAACTCGCAGGAGACAAAAAAGGTGTCTCACTTGGCCAGACTGAGTTGAAAGTGGAGCCAGGCGCAGGAAGCAGAGAGGCGTGGCTTCAAATTTAACTTAATCTGTGGACAGATTGGATGTGAGAATAACTCATTCCATTCCTGGACCCTTCCACAAGTGACTAAGGAGACAGAATTTAATATAAATTATATGGCAGCAACCGCTGATATTCATGTCTCTCTCTCTGACCTATGTTCACTTAATAACCATTTCACTTAACAATAGCGCAACTCAGCTGCTAAATGAAGAATGGTTGCAATACTGTAAGTATTGACAGAATCAACATAATTATATGAGTAAAAAAAAAGCCTTTTCCTGTCATTGAACAACAAATAACTGTTACTCATATTAAACAGACACATAATAAATATTTCAGGAATGTACAGATTTAGTTTTGAATGAAGAGTCATTTGCAACATAAAATATGCTAATTTGAATAGCAATTCTATATATTAAAGGGCATGAAAGCTACATAAATTAAAAATTGTTAGTGTGTTACTGAGAGAAAAAAATCACAATTAAATCAGTTTATGCTTGACATTTAGTTTTTGCCTAAATTATTGGAAGGAACAACAGCTCAGCTCCTGAGATACATGTGAAAGAAAGGCTAGTTTTTGCACAAACAGAAATTAGTGCAAACAAGGGTCTTCTGTTACTTGTTAAAATGTGTTCAACCCGTTGTGCTTACAGATTTAAACAGAATTGTTTTGCATTCCTGCTCTCATGCAACCATCTAGAAATATTTATCTATTGATGGAGTAAATACTTCTTTGTATATGAGTGTACAGGGCGGGGCATAACCTTTTCCTAGGGGGTCACAGCAAGATCGACAGCAGTTTACAACTTCCGCGACACCTCATTTTAAAGCCCATAAAAAACTGAATTGAATGAGCTATTAAATGTTAAATTTGCTTTAAGAATGGCTGGAAAATTAGATTCGGAAGAACAAAGGATCATTGACAGAATAAAATGCATTGCCTTTCGAGAGGCTCGCGATGCTGGAGCGACGTTTATCAATCGAAAATGGATTGCAAACAAATTGAAACGTCATCCGGATTGGGTTACTGATAATTGGAACAAAACAGCCCAAGAATGTTTCACAAAATTTGGAGAAGGGCGTCCTCTGCAACTGTCCCAAGAAAGCAAAGCCATCATTGCAACTGGCAGTCGCAAACAACGAAAAGGAAACCGAAAAGTGGCCCAAGAAATCCTTCAAATTCGTGGAAAACGAGTTGATCAAAGGACAATCGGCCAATATCGAGAACGAGAAGGTTTGAAGCCATTCCACGTCATTTGCAAACCATTGAAAACTCAAACACACGTTCAAGATCGGCTTTGGTTGTGCAATTGGTTGTCTGAATGGACCGAGGAAGATTTTCTTCATTTGGCGCCATCTGACGAATTCTTCGTTTATGCCATTCGAAAACCAAATTTCCAGAACGATCGAATTTGGGCTAAAGACGTCGACGACATCGCCAAACATGAACGATATCGACAAATCGTTCGCAATCCGACTTGCATCGGGATTTTCGTCATTTTCACAGCCAAGAAACTGCATTGGGTTTTGAAGGATAAAGGGGAATCCTGGGATGGCAGTTATTTCCGTGAGAAAATTTTATTGGAGAATGTCATTCCATTTCTCAGTGATCCAGACAATGTCTTGGTGGTTGGTGAGGCTGTCTTTCTTCATGACAAAGCTCCTTGCATGCGTGCAAATGCGACTCAGCAATTGTTAAAGGAAAACAATGTCGAATTTTGGGGCAATGACGTCTGGCCGGGAAATTCGCTAGATCTCAATCCGGCAGAGAACATTGGGGCCATAATTAAGGATGAAGTGGAAGCTCTGATGATTCAGGAGCAAGGTCAAAATCGATATTCGGTTAAAACTTTGAGAATGAATTTGGAAACTGTGTTGAAAAATCTGGAAAATCGAATGGAACTGTTTGAAGATTTGTTGTGTTCTTATCCACCTTGTTTGAATGCTGTTCGAAGGGCTAATGGTGGTCATACTGACTATTAAATTGTGTCAATAAACTCAGTTTTTGATGGGCTTTCGAATGGTGTATGAATTATTTGTGTTGTTATTACAAGTGTTGCTGTGACCCCCTAGGAAAAGGTTATGCCCCGCCCTGTAGTATCTATAATCTATTAGGTTTATTCAGGAATGTTGAAAATGGTTCTTCAGTTTATGACATCATTTTGATACCTACCTGTTCCACAGACATAGCTTTAGTCTCAGAGGAATGAGTGTCATCTACGTAAAAACCTGCCCCAGCAATAACATGGACACCAGTTTCTTCTGAAAGCTGTTTTAGTATCTTCACATCTCGCATGATCCCACTGGTTGTATTTTCCACTATGCTTCCACCACCTGCAGCCTTGTAATGAAGGAGTTCTTCTCTCACAGCATCTGTCTCTTCGTACAGTAGAAGATTTTCTTTGTGGCTGTAAGGATTCTGTTTAAGCCAAAACAAATTCTTCATCTCAATGGGTTTTTCAGCAAGAGCTTCTTGAGCTGGAGGTGGTGGGTAGTAACAGCAGCTGAAGCCCATTGTCAAGTGTTCATGGGTCAATGTGTAGCCCAGTTGGCTAGGCTCTATCAGGCCCAATACAGTCTGAATTTTACCTTTCAGCAAAGACATTTCTTGCTTTATTGACTTAAAATATGTTTTCTAGGGGAAAAGAATAAAAAACAATTACATGCTATCTTTGTTATGCATATTAACAAAGACACTGTAGGCACATGCAAGAACTTATTTTAAATATTTTTCTTCTATTTTGCTATTAAGGGGAACCCCCCCCCCCCCGGACTTTTATGAAAGTAATGATGAATTTTATTTATTTCACTGTGGATTCTAGGGACTTTAAAACTATTTTGTCATATGCTGTTCCAAATATGGTTTTAAAATATTTGATAAGATTTCTGGAATCTTCTGAAGACTGAAAGATAAATTACAGTCAGGAAATATAGCTGCTGCTAATAAATAGATATATGTATGTTGAATTTTCCTTCATACATATTGCCTATACATTTTGAAATACTCACTGGTTGTTTCAAAAGCATCTCTGAAGCATAAAAACAGCAAAGCTTTACAGTTCATAAAAAGAAATAAATAGTGAAAGTGATTCTGGTTTTTCCCTAATCATAGAGTCTTGAACTCAAAATTCTCAGCTTATACTGATCAAGCACACCACAGATATTTAAAAGGCATCAGCAGTTAACTTATAGCTGCAATTGTACAATTGTCTACCTGGGAAAAGAATCACAACTGAGAGAGAGAAAGGAGTATAAACCATCAAAATAATGTATTGCTAAGGGAATAGAAGGAATATATAAACACAGATTAAATACTTTTTTTCTAACTAGAAGCAAAGTATGTCATATATTAAACTAACTGACCAACCATTTTTGTTGCAGCAAGTGAATGATGCAATAACAAAAAATAAAGGGACATAGGAGGATCTGCATAGTTCAGGAACACAAAATCCTGCAATAATCAAGGGGAACTGAACAGGCAGAGAAAATATTCAGCAAAAAAAACCCAAAATCTACACTTTTCTTCTATGCAGGAGATATTTTCAAAATGGATACAGCAATAACCCAGATGTGGATGAAGACTGAATCTTATAAACAACATAAATTATAGCAAAAAGTGGCTTCATTTCTGAAAAGTCTAGAACTTCTTTTATTTCATTTCATTTAGCAGTTAGACTTATATACCGCTTCATAGGGCTTTCAGCCCTCTCTAAGCGGTTTACAGATCAGCATATTGCCCCCAACAACAATCTGGGTCCTCATTTTACCCACCTCAGAAGGATGGAAGGCTGAGTCAACCCTGAGCCGGTGAGATTTGAACAGCCGAACTGCAGAACTGCAGTCAGCTGAAGTAGCCTGCAGTGCTGCATTTAACCACTGCGCCACCTCGGCTCTTTAGCAGAATTTCCATTCTGCTAAATGAAAAAGTCTCGAAGGGATCTTATAGTACTATTAAACAAATTTAATTTTAATTTTAAACAAATTAAATTTGTTTTATTAATACCAATTAAATATTGAACATTTACAGTAGAAATGCTATTAGTTAAGACATAACTGAAAACAATAACAATAAACCAGCACAAGGAATGAGGGAGTCATCTAAACCTTGACTGGCTATTCCCCAGGATTGGTGCAGCCACCGAAAAGACCTGCTTCCTCCCTTCTATCCCAAAATCATGGGTGAGGGGTGGGCAGGAGAGCAAGGATACAGTTCAGGCCATCCAGGTTTAAGTACGCTGATTGGGTAGAATCTTTGTAATTTTTACAAAGTTATGGAGATCTTTATAGGTAATTATCAACATATTAAATTGGAACCAAAACAAACAGGCAGCCAATATTATGCTCATAGCTCTGCAGCACTGGCAAATGGCTTCATTTATCAGCTTCTATACCTTCACATTCTGCTGAACATCCTCAAAAAATAGAGGTTGTTGTTGCATTCTAGAGCTAAGAAAAACATCAGTTGTTGTTGCCAGGGTCCGGTTATATATATACAGTACAAGCAGAAGCCATGAACCAAGAAACAGATTATGGGTCAGCATGACTCTGTTTAAAGCTATCTGGGATTCAGATCCAATAGTTTTTGGACAAAAAATAATTTGGTACAATCCATAATAGCCTGAAGTTACTGGATAAGGATGCTGAAAACATTAATTCCTCCCACCCTTTTGTTGTAAGCAATCCAGAAGGAAACCATAATTGATAGTATCAAAAGTTGCTGACATTTCCAACAAACTAGGACAGATCCTAACAAACGTTATGCATAAGGCTGAACAATTCACTTCAATACCATATATGACTCTGAAACCAGACGATAAACAGTAAAAAAAAAATCAGTTTTATCCAGTGTTCTCTATTATTTTCTAAAACCTTTCTTAAACATGGAAGTTTGGGCATATAGGCAGACTTACAACAGTTCATTTAGTGACTATTTGCAGTTACAATGGCATTGATAAAAGTGACTTATGACCATTTTTCACACTTACAACCTTTGCAGCATCCCCAGTGACTTGATCAAAATTTGGACGTTTGGTAATTAATTCATACTTATTATGGTTGCAGTGCCGCAGGGTCATGTGATCACCTTTTGCAACCTCCCTGCAAAGTTAATAGAGAAGCCAGATTCGCTTAACAACCTTGTTGCTAACTTACGAACTGCAGTAATTAACAATTGTGGCATGTAAGGCTGTAAAATGGGACAAAACTCATTTAACAAAGTCTCGCTTGAGGTCTATTATGGTCATAAATCGAGGACTACCTGTAATGCAATATGTCTAAATTTTTATTTTCTATTAGGCCAAATAAAGAGATACTAACCGCAGAGTACTGAGTCTGTGTTGCCAATTATAGCAATTTGTGTGCTTAGATTTGCCAGTTTATCCACTTAAGTACTGAGGAGTCTGGTGGCAGGAAGTTACTAAATTAAATATCATTGCTTAAAAATATTGAACATCCATCAGATTGCTTATTTCCCTGCATATTTTAGTCACTCATACATGGTGACTAAATTGTGTGTTTTTTTTAAATGGCTTTCCTTCTTTGGAATAGAATTAAGAGTGTCTGAGAGCAGACAATTTACACATTTGTAAAATGAATAACATTGAAGAACCAAACAATATTTAATAATATAGCAATTCAACAAGAACACTGAGAAAAACAATAGAAAATAACATTGATCAAAAGCACAAAATAGCTGAAGTAACTTTTATAGTGTACTTGAGAACTTAGTCTTACAGAGGAATTAAATCCAATAGGTCTTACTCATGACCATTTTTAAAGACATTTAAGACATTTTATTAAGATTTATAGGCCGCCCTTTTCCCTGAGGGGACTCAGGGCGGCTTACAATCACAGGGAAGGGGGTGCAATATCAGAAGACAAACAATGTGCGAACAAAAGAAAATAATAAAACACAACTTGCATTCAACAGTCAACACTCGGGCGGGTAAATTAAGAACCTATCCCCAGGCCTGCTGGGAGAGCCAGCTCTTAAGGGCCGTGCGGAAGGTCTGGATGGTGGTGAGGGTACGAATCTCGACGGGGAGATCGTTCCACAGGGTCGGAGCTGCAACAGAAAAGGCTCTCCTCCGTGTAGTCGCCAGTCGACATTGACTGGCAGATGGGATTCGGAGGAGGCCCTAGTCTGTGAGATCTAATCGGTCGGAGGGAGGTAATCGGCAGAAGGCGGTCTCTCAAGTACCCAGATCCACTACCATGGAGTGCTTTAAAGGTGGTCATCAGTACCCTGAAGCGCACCCGGAGATCGACAGGTAGCCAGTGCAGCTCGCGGAGGATGGGTGTAACGTGGGCGAACCGCGGTGCGCCCACTATCACTCGCGCGGCTGCATTCTGGACTAACTGCTGTCGCCGGATGCACTTCAAGGGCAACCCCATGTAGAGCCCATTGCAGTATTCCAGCCTAGAGATCACAAGGGCTCGAGTGACTGTTGCGAGAGCCTCCCGGTTTAGGTAGGGCCACAACTGACGGACCAGGCGAACCTGGGCAAATGCCCGCCTGGTCACAGCTGACAACTGGTGGTCAAAAGTCAGCTGTGGATCCAGGAGGACTCCTAGGTTGCGGACCCTATCTGAGGGGTATAAAATTTGACCCCCCAGCCTAAGTGTTGGAACATTGGCCAAATTGTTGGGAGGAAAACACAACAGCCACTCGGTCTTGTCCGGGTTGAGTACCAGTTTGTTAGCGCTCATCCAGTTCTTAACGGCCTCAAGACCCTGGTTCATCACGTCCACCGCTTCATTGAGTTGGCACGGGGCGGACAGATACAGTTGCGTATCGTCTGCATATTGGTGGTATTTTATCCCGTGCCTCCGAATGATCTCGCCCAGATAGCATAATCTTGTACTACTTATAAAAATGGGATAATCATATAAGAAAATATATCACATTGCCTAAGGGATTGAAAATCCGTTATTTCCAAAGATACCAATATAAAAGAAAAACATTTTGCTCATGATGAAAGTAACCAGATATAAATAGGTAAGCAAATTCTGAGTCTTTAAAAAAAGTTTTACCCTCCATTTTGCTGACTAGAACCTTGAAATAAACAAAAAACAAAATACAGATCTTTCAATGCCAATAATTTTTAATTATGTGAATCTTTGCATAGTTTGATGATTTCCTGTTTGTACATAAAATTAGTCTTGCTTAACTATTAAAATTATTAACTAAATCTAAAAGGCTTGTTATTTTTTAAAATGTACAATTTAATTTAATATGTCTTATACAAAAGTTTTAAGCTTGTTAGGAAAAGTTCAAAATATGTAAAAACAAAGGTTATCATTCCAGTACGAACAAGAGCAAGAAATCAGCTTTTGCAACCCCAGTCTTCCAACAGTTAATAACTAATTCAAACCTTTATTTATTTATATTCCATATTATCACTAAGCACAACTGATTATTTCGATTCACTCTTGCCTGCTGGACAATGAAAAAGCTTGAGGAGATAGTTATAAATTCTAGTCAGCCAAAATGATCAGTTATGAAACAAACTACTATTTAATGATGTCCAGAGGATAGGACTAACTGGAGCATACATTATTGATCAAACAGAAGCCCTTTCTGACTGCCTTTTAGTTCATAATAGCATAAACATTTCTTTGTTACTTGCAAAAAAATAATCTCAGAGCCGATTTTCAGCATTGTCCTTTTGTGTAAATGCAACAGATAAGAGAGTAGAATTTCCAAAAGTGCATTACTTCTACAGGAAATTAACAAATCATCTATTGTATGCAAAACATAATGTTACAAAGAGAAAATACACAACAAGGCATGTAGATCCATGTCACAAGGCAAATAGTTACTGACTGGACAGCTTTGCAAAAATATCATTATGCCATAGGGATATATTATTTTCAATTTGTAATGACTTACCTACTTTAACTACTACCCCTACTTTTTACAAAGTTAGAAAAAAACTTGATTTGGAAAAAAAATGAGTGTGATAAGTGCATCTATTCTAAAAACAAATATCAGTAAAGAATAGTACTAAAATAAGATTATAGAATATGGGCCAAAATGCTACCTTGCTGATTGAACATAAGAAGAAGAGAAGACCCTACTCTTTTCACTAGAACTATTTCTAGTTAACAAAATAATGCCTAACCTCTCCAAGGGGATTTTTAAAGTGTGAATCATTAAAAGCAAAATGCTTCTTTTGGGTAACCTCTGTTCATTTTGATTAAAGTCAAGTTGCCCAACTCAGACATTAATCAAGTACTTTTGGTAAGATCCAGACTCCAGCTGCCTAAAAGTCTGAGAAAGGTTCAGTGATTTGATGCATATTTATAATCAAGACAAAATGGGAGGCTAATAAGTCTTCCCTTAAAATATATTTTGCCAGTGTTCATTAAATGGCATTTTAACATCAATCTAAATTATATTTTAAATATCAATCTAAATTCTATATCAACACAAATCCGTCCATTGACACTTAATCTAATTCTAAATATAAAAACATCTTATGAATTTATACTGATGAAAAGTATCTCTTTTTATTCCTAAGTAAGCAGATATTAATACCTGATTGAGATTCAGTATCAGCAAGGAGGATGAGATGCTTTTAACCCTTTCACTTGCACTGCAGTTATACTCCAGAATCCCACGCAATTCACATCTACAATTTTTATTGACAAATAAAATATAAATTGGCATTCTAAAATCATTTGACATCAACATCTTAAAGACTGATTTGCCACACATTTATTAATTTTATTGCTTTCTTGTTCACTAAAGAGTTGTGCTTATGGAAGTTAAAGAGACACAGTGGCTCAGTGGCTAAGATACTGAGCTTGTTGAAAGGTCGGCAGTTCGAATCCCTAGCATCGCGTAATGGAGTGAGTTCCCATTACTTGTCCCAGTTTCTGTCAATCTAGCAGTTCGAAAGCACGTAAAAAATGAAAGTAAAAAAACAGGGATCACTTTGGTGGGAAGGTAACAATGTTCCAGGCGCCTTTGGCATTTGGTCATGCTGGTCACATGACCACAGAGACCTCTTTGGACAGTGCTGGCTCTTCAGCTTTGAAACGGAGATGAGCACCACCCTCTAGAGTCGGGAAAGACTAGCACATATAATACAATACAATATAATACAACTTCACATGTACTATCTGTGCTGAACCTTCTAGTCAATGCATTACAAATAAAACAAATTGAACAAACATAACTCTCTTGCTAATAGTGAACAATGTAAGACATAGCACAAAACAAAAGTAATTTAAAAAGCTAGAATTATCTAAAAATTATTTTAAATTTATAGATTATTATTTATCAGGCTGAAGTTTTCCTTAAAAACATGGAACTGCTGCACTGTAAATAAATCTCCTGTACATCTGTATAAATTTATTGTGAAAAACACTAGAGTAGATTCACATATTTGAACTATTTCTTTGCAATTACTAAATCAACATCTATCCCAGGTGATTTCAATCTGAAATGATGCATGCTATTTTAGTTGCAAATAGCAGGTCTTATTATATCAGAATAAATTCAATAAATCCAATTTCTTTATGGCTTCTATCAACTTCTCAAACTTTTGACACTTCTTTTAGTAGAAAAATCTTGACAGAATAAATCAGTTTCTCTTCCTGTTCTTGGTTATAGAGATTCATAGTGTAATATAATTTCAGAGGAATTACATAACCATACTTCTTTTCTTATCACACTACATATGTTAGCCAGCTAAGCAATGCAAGAATGTATATGCCATGTCCAAATATATTTTTAGGAACATCCATTTTCAACAGAGCTTGAATGCCACAAAACTTAAGCTAACAGTTTTATTTTAACACTAGACAACCCAGGATTCACTGTGACATCCTTTCAGAGTTATTTGCTTACCTAAACATAGAAAAAGAATGATCATAGATGGTAATGGAAGTGAGAGCAACTTCCAAGTTCCTGCATGGGGCATCAGAAATCATTTCTTTTCTTAGGCTGACCTGCAGAACTTCCTGCCATCTTGCTATGGGAAGGAGTAACAAAGGAGAACACAGACCACAAGGAAAACTGCACCTCATTCCAGTGTGCCAGTATCCTCCCTCCATGATTGGCGAGACCTCCTTCAATGACTGGCGGATGGTGCCCAGCCTGCCTTATCTTACTAGCAGGCATCCAAGCAGTGGTGGGTTCTGGATCCCGTTGCAACTGGTACGGGCATGCGTCCTTAACTCCTGTGAGGCTCCGCAATGCTCCAGCTGCTCGGGGGAGCATCGCGCAGGTGCCGTATACTCAGTGCGCGTGCGTGGAGCTCAAATATAGGTAAGGAGGGCGAACTGATTGCCATTCACAGATTTTACTATCAGTTAATTGAGCACAAGGTCAGAAGGAAGTGGAAAAGAGGATAAGGAAATGCTTTTTGCATTTTTTTCTGGTACCATGCAACCTGTAAGTTTCTGAGAAGTAAAGCTGGAAGGTGAAGCAGTATGGAAGTGGTTATAAATTTGCCAAATTTCATTTCTACAGAAGTCATGATTTCCAAATTTTGTACAATCTATACCAGTGATGGCTAACCTTTTTGTGGCTGAGTGCCGAAAGTGCGTGTACGTGCACACACAGCCATAATGCAATGCACGTATGGCTCCTGTGCCCCTGCAGGCATGCACAACACCCCCCACCACCCTCACCCCAGCACAAAGGCTACAAACAATCAGACACAAGACTTTTATATATAGATAAACTCTTGTATATTAGGCCTCACAATCGCTAGGTTTTTAAGTTATCATATATATTTTTGTTGCAGAGAACTTACAGTAACTACTTTACTGGAAAATATAAATATATGATAACCATTGTGTGCACCTCTTACATTTTATTTTCCACTGTTTAATATTACGTCTGATCCCAGCAAACAGATCTAAATATATATTACTCCTTTTCCAGAAACATACTCCATGCACTAATGAAGTAGACTGGTCCAAAAGTTATGCCACATTAATTTTGTACATCCTCAAGATGAGATAAAACTAAATTGCAGTATTTCAAAATACTTTTAGCAATCAGCACTAAATTGTCTTATGTTAATTTTATTTTTTATTTCTACATACCAATACAAAAGGAGTTGAGGGAAAGGCAAAGAAAGATCAAACTGCTACTGAATCAAACAATCATTTTAATTTAGAATTTATCACTTAAGCCAAATAACTCTGAATGTGACCTGTAGAAAGTCAATGGTGCATACAGTATAGTTTTCAGAATCACTAATTAATATAATCTCAATCTATAAAACATTAGAATAATAAAGTTTAAGTAATGTGATTTTTATTTTCAAACAGGCATCTTTATATCCATATACAGAATATTTCCATGAGAATTGTTTCTCAAGATACTATAACAATATATCTTTGTTCTGAATATGTATATATCATCAGAATAATTCACAGATTGGAGTAGCTAGAATTACCGATAGTTCTCAATATACGATTGGTCTCTTAAAAGACATTCAAACTTATAATAGAACCCCCTAAAACTATTTTATAATCCTGTTTTGAAGTTTCATCTACAGTACTCCTGATGGCCATTCACTCTTACAACTGACTGCAGGGATGTTGCAACACCCCTACCTCTCTCGCCTCATCCTGCCCTACTCCGACCCTTCTGGCCTTGGGCTTATTCCAGAGGTGGATTACTGCCAGTTTGGCCCGGTTCGGCTGAACCGGTACTGGAATTCAGGCCTGAGTCACAGAATCAGCAGCGACTCAGGCCTGACATGCTCTTGAACTAGTTCCCTCACTGCCACTAATGTCACCGCCATGTTGGATTTTAGTGACTGAGCATGTGCTGTACACTGTAAATTGTTTTGCACATGTGTGCAGAATAATTTCCACTTAACAGCGCACGCGCATTGCGCACAGGTTGAGAACCGGTAGTAAAACTGGTAGCAACCCACCCCTGGCTTATTCGGTATACACACTTCACACTTACATTTTTAAGACCTCCAGACTCAAAGTCAGACAACATATCCATGGTTTATATAGCTGCCTCCTGAAAGTTGCTGACAGTTTGGTTCACCCACATAATGGCTTCTGCAAGGCCACCATGCAGCCCACAGATGAAGTGTTCCATTTTGCTACCAGTTTGCAAAGTATTGTGCAGACCTTGTTAAGGCAGCAAAACAGTAGAGTTTATTCCTGGGCCATGCAGTGGACCACTTGCAAGCAGTTTCAGATGTGCTAACGATGATGGTCATTTCCAGAAGACAGTGATGCATTGTTGTTCTCTTTCCCCAGTATGAGATCTGGAGAACTTGAAAAGGTAAATGAGGAGAAAGATATGGGACCTGGTGGGGTGGAAAGGACTATGCTCTACAGGGACCTAGTGAAAGAGCAAAATGGCCTGGGAGGACCCAATAGAGAAGAAAAGGTTTTCAGGACCAATGTGGGAGGTGAAAGGCCTACAGGGAACCAATGGGGATGCAAAGCACGGTGAACCTCAGGGGGTTGTGGAGGTAGGCCAGGACAGTTAGACCTAGGCCTGCATCAGACCCGTAAAGGGCTTTTCCCATGCCTGAGGCACTCAATACTTAACAAATTGAGAGACCGCCTTCTGCCAATTACCTCCCTTCGACCGATTAGATCGCACAGACTGGGCCTCCTCCGGATCCCATCTGCCAGTCAATGTCGACTGGCGACTACACGGAGGAGAGCCTTTTCTGTTGCAGCTCCGACCCTGTGGAACGATCTCCCCGTCGAGATTCGTACCCTCACCACCATCCAGACCTTCCGCACGGCCCTTAAGAGCTGGCTCTCCCAGCAGGCCTGGGGATAGGTTCTTAATTTACCCGCCCGAGTGTTGACTGTTGAATGCAAGTTGTGTTTTATTATTTTATTTTGCTCACTCACTGTTTGTCTTTTGGTATTGCACCCCTTTCCCTGTGATTGTAAGCCGCCCTGAGTCCCCTCAGGGAGAAGGGCGGCCTATAAATCTTAATAAAATGTCCAAAAAAAAATATGTCCAAATTGCAAGTTTGTTTAATGCCACATCAGAGACAGCATAGAATAGGAGTTGTTAAGGAAGGCTATCTTATTTAATGGCAATCACCATTAGAAACTGTGATGGATGGAGTTTATTATAGGTGTATCTCAAGGACTACCGATACCCCTGATTGTGAATCTATGGCATGCATGCCACATGTGGCAGGCAGAGCCATTTGTCACGGCACGCGAGGTGTTGCCCTGCAAGCTGGCCAGTGCGCATGCGCAAGCTGGCCAGCTGATTTCAACCTTTTGAGGCCATTTTTTGCGAAAAGCCAGCCCTACGGCAAACAGGAACTTTACGAACGGACTTCTGGCGTAGGGCTGGTTTTAGCTCTCCGGAGCCTTCAGGAGACTTCCCTGAATGCTCCGGAGGGATAAAACCAGTCTTATGAGCAACACAGAAATGATTTCTGGTTTGCTCAAAGGGTCGTTTTTTGCCCTCCAGAGCCTTCAGGGAAGCCTCCTGAAGGCTCCAGAGAGCTAAAACCAGCCCTATGAGCAAACCGGAAGTCCGTTCCCGAACTTCCAGGTGGCCTATAGGGCCAGTTTTTCATGCTCCGGAGGCTTTAGGGAAGCTCCTGAAGCCTCTGGAGGGCATCCGGAGGGGCTGTTTTTGTCCTCCCCAGGTTCCTATAAAGTGTCTGGAGCCTGGGGAGGGCGAAAAAAGCATGCCAAAAATTGGGAGGGGGGAGCGCTGGTCGTGCATGCATGCTGGGGTCGTGCGCAAAGCATTATGGGTGTGGCACTCCTGCGCACAACCCCCCTGCGCTCCCCCTGCTTTTGGCATGCAAGCCAAAAAAGGTTCGCCATCAGTGACCTATACTATAATGCTGTTTGGAAGAAACTCTATTATTTATAAGATTGTAATACCAACTAGGTATCTGTTACATTATGATAAACAATGTACAATTTAGGTACTTGTTACATTATAAAAACTGCCTATATAATTTCTATTGCAATACTGATTTGGTAAATATTTCTTAATGCTATTAGCTTGTATATTAAAGTATATTAAAATATATTATATTATTAATAAAATACAAATAATAACAATTCTAAATCCCAATTACTTTGAGCCACTACATTAAGTTGCTGATATAAACTTTGTTTAATTCTTTGTATTTCAGGGAATAAAAAGACTGCACCCACTGATTCTTTAGAAAGATATTTTTGCCTTCAGTACCTCAATGAACTTTTCAGATAATTTATTCAACAAAATAATATAAAATATTAGTATATCTCTAGTATGTAGAACTTTTACACTTATGGGTCTGGTGATTTATTCCCTGAGCCTGCACAAACAAATGTTGCCTTTCAGGCCATTTTATTTTTATTTGGTTTGCAAGTCGGATGCAATAATGACCTCAAATGACAAGAGGAGCACAATGCAATATTTTGATGCAAATTTTACTGAGTCCAATGAAATGTACTAGAAGAGCCAAGGTGGCGCAGTGGTTAAATGCAGCACAATGCAGCACTGCAGGCTGACTGCTAGATCAGCAGTTCAGCGGTTCAAATCTCACCGGCTCAGGGTTGACTCAGCCTTCCATCCTTCCGAGGTGGGTAAAATGAGGACCCGGATTGTTGTTGGGGGCAATATGCTGACTCTGTAAACCGCTTAGAGAGGCCTGAAAGGCCTATGAAGCGGTATATAAGTCTACTGTTATTGCTATTGCTATTAAAAATTTATTCAAATATTTTTAGAATATTTGCAAATTGTTAAAAAGGTAATATTAGACTGCAACATTTGCGAGAATAATACTTCAACTCTCTTTTTTTAAAGGCAAAAAGAATCGGACCAGCTATAAAGCCAGGTAGAATATATTAAGTTATTGATTTGAAATTGATTGCATATATTCTGTTTGAACTCTATTACAATGTATAACCTTGGCCTTTTCAAAATTGCAAAGATAAAAAATAATCTTGGACTATTCCATTTTTTAAATGCAAAACCCAGTCCATATTAAAAAGTTGCTTTCTATCCCCAAAAAACATATAAAAGTGAATATGAAAATCTGACAGTATACCCACCAATTGTATTGATAATATCAAGATATTATTCTAATAAAGAATTTGATTTTTAAAATATATGGCCACTATATTGATTTTCTTTTTGGTGAAACATTAAACTCTTTTAAAAATATGCACATATTTTTTTAGACTAAATATTTACCACTTTAGAACTATTTATTTAAATTTCTCTTTAAATAATTAAAGTAGCATTAAAGCAATTTAGTTTGGAATAGTTTGGTCCAAACAGATTGTAGTTTTCCAGACGAAACAGCAATTAGAGAAGCAATAATGTATTCTTGGTCTAAGTTGATATTCAATATTTGGAATTTTTTACAACTATTCAGCATAGCTGAAAACAATGTGGCTTAAGTCATTTAACTTTCTTGAAGGAATGGACTGGTTTTACAGATGAAAACTCTTTCTGTGAAATTCTAATAGAAAATGGGTGTCCAATCATTTGCCTGGGCCAGCATTGAGCGAAGAGGAATTTTTTGAGCCCCATATACAGTTAATGTATATAAATAAACAACTTCCTTTATTTTTATTTATTTTTATTACAACATTGTGGGACAGTCCAGAGTCAAATGGATTGGACGTGCCTGATCTGAAGTTCCTGCAATGTCACATTATTTTCTTCTAGTTTGAAATTTAATTATAGCAAACCAGACTTTAATACAGAGTGTTTTTACAATACATTTACTATAGTTCTTAAAGTATAGTTTGCTACAATTAAATTTAATAGTTGCACATTATTTTACGCCATAAAATAATTAGGTGGTAACTGCTTATTTCAATTCCTTCAATCAGCGTCATCTTAGCCCTTCACTACCCATTGCAGGATGAAAGCCTTTTCTGAATGTTTCCAACAAATACAGCCCTGAGCTTTCTTTTGTCAATTAGGCCCACAGTACTTGCTAATGTTGTTGTTCTATCTTGTTTCAGGTCTCTTTCGTGGACACTTTTTATTAGTGGGATCTATTTTATGATTGCCTTAATTCACCTGTCCTCAGTTCTTTTTGCTATGTGACCAGCCCATTTCCATTTCCATTATTTTACTCTCTTGATGATATTGTATACTTTCGTTCATTCTCTAATCAATGTGCAGGTCTTTCTACCTTGTCTTGTAATACCGAGCACATATTTTTCCATGGCTCTTTGTGCCACTTGTAGCTCTTCTATCGATTGTAAGGTCAGTGTCCATGTTTCACTATTAGAGCAGGCAGCACCTACTGATCGAAAACTTTTCCCTTCAGGCATAGCAGGACGTTTTCTTGAAAATTTTGCTAAGCTTGCCAAATGCCTGTCAACCACATTTAACACATTGTTCAATTTCCTTTATTGGATCAACTTTCATTGATTTGTCCAACAGATTTGTCCAACATATATGTAGTAGTCTACTATGTCTAGTTATTCTCCTGATATTTAAAAAATATTTTTAAAATGAATTTATTAAACATAACTTGGCTATTTTTCAGTTTTATTATGAAGCCAATGGTTCTGCTGCTTTGTGCATTTGGTATTTGGCTTCATGCATATGATACTCTTATAAGCACCATAAGGGAAGTAAAGTCATACTGTGGCAACAATTAAAAGTGGAAGGAGGGTGGCATTAATTCCAATAGACTGCTATGGTTTATTTTACATTAACCTACTGAAAACCATATTGATACTTTGTCTGTGCCAGCCCAAAATCACATAAATCATTCTAGTCATGGCAAAAATCAGACAATCCTGGCTAAACAGTGTGTTAGTACAACACATTTACCATAGTCCTTTTACAGTTAAGAATGTATATAAAATCTTTTGACTGAATGATGCTAATTGATGATGCTGGCTGTCTTGGCTAGTAATTGTTTCCAAAGTGCCATAATCAAAAAATTAGATGCCTCTCCATTATGCAGTTATTTAATGACAAAACAACCTCAGTCATAATTTTCATTCTTTAATAAAATTTATTTCATTTTATTTTTATTAATTTTATTTCAAAAAGAGGGAACAGAGCATCTTTCAAAAGAACAAAATCAAACTCCACTGCAAAATTTTAGTTAAGTCTGTCATAAATTGCTTTACAAAAGTGCAGTAAGCCATCTATAATCTAAAGTTAGAGAATATTTTACCATTTAGCCAAAAATAATTTGTTGATGGACTATACTACTTAGCAATATAATTACAATATTGTCATCAACTCCAAGAAAGCAATCAGTACCTTTGAAAATTGCTTCAATTTGTTAATGGGCTGAATGAAACTGAAGTTAAATATGATGAAAGAAGCATGGTGCTGATAAACATAAAATTAAACTGACGAAATGAGTTGAATCTGCTTTTAACTTCTTGAAAGGACACATTTATATTTTTTGAAATTACAGTTGTCAGTGCATTTACAAATGGAGGCTATGTTCAGGAAAATCCTAGGAATAAATAACACAGGATTTAATTTACATGCAGGATTTTTTTGGGAAGGGGGGAAGATTCCTAGATGCATCATGCTTTACTGAATTGTAATATCATCTACAGCTTCAGCTGCAATTCTTCTGAGGTGGGTCAGATTGAGCAATTATCCATTTTTCAATTACATCCCATCCTGACTACTGAAATGCATTCTATGTGAGACTATTCAATGGTGGTCCAGAAGTTGCAATTAGTGCAAAATGTGTCAGGTTGCTAATTAGTTCAAGGCACAAGGATCATAATGTCTATATTGAACATTTTTTTACGAATTACAGTAGGACACAATGTAAGGTAATAGCATTAACATCAGTTCCTAGATAGTTTAAACTAAGAGATTATCTCTTTATAAATCTGTTCCTATACTAAGATTTGATGCAGAGGCTGTTTTGAAGGTTTCAATACTGTATGAGACCCACTTTCCTTGCATGTAGGACAAGTGCTATGTTGCTCTCAAATTATGTGCAACACTTCTTCAGTAGTGCGTTCAATCCCCTGCTCTCTGCTAGGTCAGAAAATATGGACAGATAAACCTCTTTTGCCATTTACATTTTAAATTATTTTACTAATTTCTTAATTTAACCTGATTTTTAAATGTTTATATTCCATTTTTATTTTTTGAATTTTAAACAATAACTGTGCAACAGCAAAAGGGAAGAGATAAAGAAATAAGTAATTAATTAAATAAGTAAACTACCCACATTTTAAGGCAAATGTATTTATATCTTCAAAAAGGAAAACAAATACTTCCTTTATTAAACTTTAAATTTAAAGAAGGAGCTACTCTTTTGTTTCTATTATTCAGTAAATCACGATGAATCCAGGAGTTTCCCCATCCTAAAAATCCTGCATGTAAATTAAATCCTGTGTTATTTATTCCTAGGATTTAAAAAATTTCCTGTTCACATTTTTATCCAAACAATTAACCTTCCTCTGTATTTCTAATACAGTTATACAAATCAATGGAAGGTGAAAACTATTTCATCTGCTACATTCAACAGTAATAATGTAAAATTGTTGATTCTTTTCAAGTATCATACTTTAATTACAAAATGTCAAAGCATTCAACATTTATTTATGAACATATTTTGGTCATTTCTAGAGTGCCTCACCAACATTAGAAGCTCTGGTATTCCTGCTTTTGTAAATGAATTTTTTTTGTCTGCCCTTATGCAAAATATGATATTATCATCAACTATTTCCAATTCTACAACATATTTTTCTATATTATTTTGCCAAGATAAAATATGGGGAATAAAGTTACATCAGAACAGTTCTTAATCTGATGTCATGGGTTTAAATGCCTGGTTCTCTATACACATTTAAATTAGAATGGTATATATCTAGTCTAGTCATGACACTTATTTTCCAATGTTATCCACAAGGACAGTGTTCAATCAAGAAGTCAGGGCTGTAACTTTTCAATTTATCTGCATCACCAACTCTCATCGTGCCTGAAACTGAATGCTGGCTAAAATAGATGCACTGATCTCAAAACATAACCTGCTTTTGACATATGGCTATATACTTACCAAATCATTAATAATGGTAAACAACTTTATTCATCATGCTACTATTCATCTTTCTGTGACTCAGAATTTGTTCATAATTCACCAAAAGACTTACATTCTACAACAAAGTTGTCAAACCCCCAAATGTCACTTTTTCTAGGACTGGGAGATAGTCATCTATTTTAAATCAATTAAGATGCTATGCTTGGCAGCTGTTGCTTTTTTAAGCCAATCCCAACTATTTTGTTAGGCTGTAAGACGTGAATCCAGACCATTGAGTACAGCCAATATTGTCCTGTTCCTCAAAAATGTATACTACTAATGCAATACCTTACAATGGTGTTAGCAGATGTGTCACATGCAGGTCATGCCCATCCCAGTTCTGCAAAGGGAAAAAAACATCATGATATGTCATGTGATGGCAACATGCCGCAGCAAGTTTGACACTGGTGACTTATAGTGATGATTGTCAATGGCTGTCCACAATCGACAAATTGATTCACACTGAGAATCACATGTTCTATTTTCTGGGGTTCCTCCCTTTTTTGAAAAAAATATATTTTTCCACTTTAGTAACAAAAGAAAAAAAATCAACATAGCATTGTGATGTTTAATCAATCCATCTCAAATTATTGTTTAAATCTACAACTAGAATGTCAGAGCTTAAAGTCCAAATTTCACTGCACGAATCTAAATGAAGCATCTCCAACCGATGGTGATCTAGTCTCTGCTTGAATATATCCTCTGAAGGGGAGAATATAGCCTCACTGGGAATCAGTTCCACTGTCAAATTACTTCTAGTGTTAACAAAAAATGTTTGTACATTTAATAAGAATCTGCCTTCCTATAATAGTGAATTTCCCTATTCTATGTCTTGCCCTCTTCAACAAAACAGAATAGTTTTATGACATCCTTTCAAATACTTAAAAGAGTGCTATCATTCTTAAGCGAAGGACACTGCATTTGTCTATTACATTTCAATCTGTTATTCTTTACTTTGTGATATCATTTTCAATTGTATTTCTTTTTTTGTTAAAAAAGCTACCTCATCAAATTTTGGGTCATTTCTGCCATGTTAAGTGTTCTTAGAATTCCTCCATCTAAGTCATTAATAAAAATTACTGAACTGCAGAGACTCAGGACTGAATTTTGTGGTACTCAGGGAACACTTGCTTTAGTATGATGAATAATTTACTTAATTTATTTGAGTTAGCATTGATTCCTTATGACTGCTTGAACAAATCCCTCTAGTTTTCTTGATAAGCTTTCCTTCCTGGGGCTGAGAAAGAATATTTGGTCTATGACTGACTTTTGTGCCCAAAGTAGGACTAGGACTCACAGACTCCTGGTTTATAGCCTCAACCATTATACCATAGGCTCTTAACTATGGTGATTACTCTTATGATTTTTAATATCTATTTAATACAAAATTTCTAATAATGATATTCCTGATTTTGAAAATGAGATAAGGTTAGTCTAGATCAGGGGTGTCAAACACAATTTAATTGAGGGCAGTATCAGGGTTGTATTGGGGGGGGGACCAGGTGGGCATGCCAAGGGTGCGCGTGACCAGTTTGAGATCACTCATGTCGGGGGGGGGGGCTTGCGAGCACTCACAGCCCTCCAGAGCTCCGTTTTTACTGGCAGAGACACCGTGGGTTGGTCCTTTGCTGTTTCCAGGACCGTGTGGGCCAGATCTAAGTACCCTGTGGACTGGCTCAGCTGCCTTGAGTTTGAGATCTCTGCTCAAGACGATAAGTATTCTTGACAATTCCATATTGTGCTCTGGTAGCTGCCATACTGATTGATAAGCACATTGAAACAATTTCTTTGTGATCCACTCTAGAATCCTGCCAAGTATCAATGTCACACTGACTGATCTACAGTTGCCTGGATTCTGCTTTTCCTCTTTTAAAAGATAGGGATCTTTGTGCTCCATCAGTCATCTGGTACTTCATAGTAATCCATGATTTCTTAATACATAAATGTTCAGCTGTCAGCTAGCTTCTTGAGTACAATATAAAGCAGTTTATCTGATCTGGAGACTTAATTTCATTTAAAGTAAACATGTCTTGACAATATTTTAAGCTTCAATACTGTGACTTTGTAGTGCTTAGAATTTCCCATTGGAACAGCTGTTTTTTTTAAGAGAAGTTGAACAAAAATGCAAGTAGTCCTGCCCTCACTGACTGTATGTTGCCTTCTTAAGCAATGCTAGGCATACTGTATCAGAATATGCACATATTAAAAACATTAATAATATCAAAATCACACTAAACTTTAAGCTTTTTTTTTTGTAGTTTTCACCTAAATGCCTGTATTATAAGGTATTCATAGCATTTTCCCCAAGTCATATTGTTTAGGGGAGTAAGAAGATTCTACCTGGAGAAGGCAACAAAGACCCAAATCATACAGGATCTCACAGGTTACAACCAGCACCCTGAAATTGGCTCAGAAGCCTACTTTTACACTGTTATTCTGGTAAATCAGCTAGAGTTGGTCAGTGTGCAAGCAGCTGCATTTTGGGTTTGCTACAGTTTCTAGGTTGCCACAAAGAGCAGCCCCACACTGAGTGTATTGCAGTAGTATAACTTAACCTGAGTACCAGTTTCAACAATTTTTATTTCAGGAATTGACTTAACGGATGGCCAAAGGTTCTTCTGGATAAACAGCTTTCACTTGTTCCAGAAAGAAATCAAAGTCCAAGAAAACAGCCAAACTGCACACAAGCTTTTGTAGAGACAGTGCAGCCCTTCCCAGAGCACTAGCTGAACGACTCAAGGGTTTCTCTACCACAGTAGATCCAACTTAAGGGATCTAGTCCGAGTCTGTACTTCCCAAGGATTCAACATCTTTTTCCTCAAAACCAATTAAAAGCTAGTTGGGAAATACTGTAGTGTTTCTCAGTCTCAACAACATTTAAGATGTGTGGACTTCAGTTCCCAGAATTCTCCACCCACTATGACTGAAGAATTTTTAGGTGTTGAAGTCCTTACATCTTAAAGTTGCTTAGATTGAAAAAAATAGTGAAACTATATTAAGCAGTGCTTCCTTTGCTAACTGTTCATATTTTGAGATCCTCACTACCAGAAACTTTTTTCTATTACTTTTAACATAACTAAAGGAGATTTATTGTAGATTTTGGCATAATTTATTCACCATTCTGAGATTTATCTTGTCAATATTAATTTCTACAAATCTAGACTATCTGTGTATATGTCTTCTGGTTGGGCTGGTATCATTTCCTAGGTATATTCTTCACAAAGCTCAGTAGCTTTTTCCATTTTTTTCTTTTTTTTCATGGAAACTGTTTGCAATGGTACTTTATTTATAGTATTTCCTTTCTTAGGAACTCCCATCTATCTGAAGGTCCTTTTTCCCATTACGAATCTCTTACTATAGCATTCCATAGAATTATTTATGAAATTATATATATATATATATATATATATATATATATATGTATGTATGTATGTATGTATGTATGTATGTATGTATGTATGTATGTATATATATATATATATATATATATATATATATATATATATATATATATATATATATATATGTGTGTGTTTTTATTTGTGCTGATAAATAAATAAAGGAAGACTAGTATAGATCTATTTCAAGCTATTTAGCTCTCATCAGCTAGCCATATCCTTACTGGGATTCGAACCTGTGCTCTATTGCCTTCCCAGGCAGGGAGTTAACCATTTGAGCTACAGAGAACGACTCCTTTTATCAGCCAGCCAGGGTGGGAGGTATATACTTAAAGTCACAACCCCTGGCATGCCCAAGTGTGGGAGGAAGGTCACACTTCCACTCTCTGTCATTAGGCTCGTCACAAGAGTCCATCCAGACAGAAACCCAATATTTTTACTGTTGCCTTTGTTATATTTGTGTTTTTATTTGTGCTGATAAATAAATAAAGGAAGACTAGTATAGATCTATTTCAAGCTATTTAGCTCTCATCAGCTAGCCATATCCTTACTGGGATTCGAACCTGTGCTCTATTGCCTTCCCAGGCAGGGAGTTAACCATTTGAGCTACAGAGAACGACTCCTTTTATCAGCCAGCCAGGGTGGGAGGTATATACTTAAAGTCACAACCCCTGGCATGCCCAAGTGTGGGAGGAAGGTCACACTTCCACTCTCTGTCATTAGGCTCGTCACAAGAGTCCATCCAGACAGAATATATATATATGTACCATATCTTTTCTAAACATTCTGTCAGAAGCATGAGAAGTAAAACTTTAAACCTTTTGATTGTATGAGTTTTTAAAATAGAAAACCTCAAATGAATGGTTTTATACAGGAAGTAAGACAAGATGGATGCACCATGCACCTATCTTCTTCTGCCAGCTGCCAAATACATTGATACACCAGCCTATTTAAACAGCTTCCTTCCCTCCCTTGCTTGCCTTCTAGCGGGTGCCACTAATAATATAAACTATTTTTAAAAATAAATAAAATAAAATACCATAAGGCGCTCAGCAGGGAAGCTACTGCACTGTTACCATCTTGGCTCAGCCCTGACTGCCAATATACCTATCTAAACATTTCCTATGATAAAAGCTGTCTGCCTGAATTCCTCTTTGCTTACACAATCATTCACTTTCATTTATTAGAGCTGTGAAGACCTCACTAATAACACTAGATTTTGATTGAAAAATACCTATATAGCAAAGAATATATATATTTTGGCCATACCAATTCCTTCAGCTTATATCTGGTAGCCCTACTAGATACCCCCCTCCTTCTCTCTCTCTCTCTTTCTCATCAAATTCTCTCTCTTACAAACAAAGACAGCCATATTATATAGTAGTAGGAGAAAGAAAAGGCAATGAATGAGTCAGAAAAGCAATGCAAAAGAATAAAAATAATATGTAAAAGCAGAAGATCAATACAGATAATTTGCCAAATGGCAATTTACCGAGGTGTTTATATCGTATATTACCCTATTGAATTATGTGTAAACCATTTCTCATTCCCTCTAGATTTTTAACAGTTCTGTAAAATGTAATATATTCTTCATTTCTCATTGATATATTAAACAGCCTGACATTTTACCCAGTGAGTTCACTACATTTGAACTGCCAAATTCTGGATAACCATTAGATGGCAGCAAAGGGTTAGAGCAGTTATTCTCAAAGGGTGAGCTATCTAATAATCTCATACTATTTTTTTAGTATCTCCCTACAATAACAATTAGCCACTTACCATCTCATTCTCACAGGCCAACAGTGAGTTTCATTAGCAGTGAGTTGATGAAAATCCATCTGTTGCCTTAGCATTCTCTCCTGAAGCTGTCAAAAAGGGCAAGATGGCAGATGCGGTATATACCATCTTGCTATTTTAACCCTATCCTTTGGCCATTTATAAAAAAAAATATTTAGTACAACTTGCTCAAGCAGTAAGAAATAACTGATAGACACAGGTGACTTGCAAGAATGAGTCAATGATTGAAACATTCAAATAATAAACGAAATACCAACACAAGTATTAATTCATAAAACTGACATGGGTGATTACCAATTGTGAATACATGTAAGATGTAATAACCAAAACGGTGATCTTGCAGAATTAATTTTTTAAAAGTTTAAATAAGAAAGACAAGGATAAATATCCAAAAATAGGTTTTGTTGGACTAGAGATCCATTTGTCGCTAGCCACATAACTACTGGAAACTGAAGTAGATTCTTGTCCATAGCAATATTTATATGAAAGGAGAATAAAAAAGTCAAGACAGCAGATACTGCATTAGCCATCTTGCTTTTTTCGATCCCAACCTTGCAGACCGTACTGCCTGACTAGGTTCATATTAAGCATTGTTATTAAGTGTAGAAGATATAGATTCATTCAAGTAGAAAATAAATATTATTTTGGATTAAAATTTCCAGTATAACATTTAATTAAGGCCTTCAAATTGGTGAGAATAATATATTCACAAAATCACGTTGTGAACATGTGAGTGAATAGTGATCACTGATGATGTTACCTAGTTTGGGCAATGAAATATCTGCAAGAAAACATCTCAGAGAACATCATGGACCCCACAAAGGCATCTATAATTATTACCTTATAGTTAGCCAAAAATCCTTTGCTCTTAAAATAAACATATAGGGAAGGATGTATATTTGAGTGCTCTCCCTTTTTTGAACATAGTGGACAATGATCGCAAGACATTTATGAAGTGTCCTGTATCTCTTTGCTGCCACTAAGTCTTGCAACTCACTTTTGTCTGCCAACTTTTTTCTGTAAAAGTTGTTCTGTATGTCACCACTTGTCAATCAAAAGAGAGATAGTTTGATGTAGTGGCTAAGGCTAGCACTTGGTAGACTACAGGGTATTTCAATATTGCCTTGGGCACAAAGCCAATTGGGTGACCTTCAGCCCAAGGCAGTAAGTAATGACAAGTCACTTCTAAAATTTTTCCAGGAACATTGCTGGGTTTAGTTTTGATTATCTAATTTATAAATTATAACTTAGTTAATATATGGTGACAATTTGCAAATTCAGGATTCCGTAATTTCATTAATTCAGACTACGCATTCTCTAGTCAAAAGGAACAAAAACAGAAAGTCTGTAGCAAAATCCAGTAATTACTTTGTGCGGCATCGCAATAGCAATAGCAGTTACACTTATATACCGCTTCATAGGGCTTTCAGCCCTCTCTAAGCAGTTTAGAGAGTCAGCATATCACCCCCACAGTCTGGGTCCTCATTTCACCCATCTCGGAAGGATGGAAGGCTGAGTCAAACTTGAGCCGGTGAGACTAGAACCGCTGAACTGCAGATAACAGTCAGCTGAAGTGGCCTGCAGTACTGCACCCTAACCACTGCGCTACCTCGGCTCTCGCCACCAAGCCCTCGCCTGTACCGACCCGACCATTTCATGACTCCAATAGCAAAAGGCCTGGCTCCGGGGATTTCGGGTGTCATTGCCTTACCAAGCGGCGGCGAAGAAGAAAAAGAAGGGGCCGGTCTGCGGCTCGGCGACCTAAAATATGGGCTCTTCTTCTTCGGGACGTTTCCGAGGCCTCGCTGCTAGTTCGGGAGAAGGCCGCCTCTTCTGTTAGTCAGCCGCCCGCTTAGTTTCGCTCTTACCGAGGGCGTCAGAGCAGAGGATTGACAGCTGGTCCGCCTCCCGCCGGAGATTTAGTATCGCGCCCGCGAAAGGAGGCCTCCGAGCGCCAATGCAACTCCGCCTCCCGCCTTAGCCTGGCCCAGGTAGAGCAGCGTCGAGCTTTCCTTGCATTTCGCTGGATGAAAAATGGGGCAGAATACAGTATAAACGGCCTGACAGAAAAGCAAGGCTGGTGTGTGTCCGACTGCTCTCTGGGTATGTTCAGTAAATGAAAGAGACTTTAACCTATTTTCAGGCTCAACATCATTTTTGTCTAAACCCATGTTCCCAGCCTTAGAAACATTAACGTGTGTGGACTTCAACTGCCAGAATTTCCTCACCAACATATTAAGTGGGGAATTCTGGGACTTGCAATTTACAGGTTAACATTCCTGAGGTTGAAACACTTGTTTATGAAAGCCTATTCTCTGGAGAAATGTCACTGTAGAAGTTTCGATGACCTGTAATATTTGCAGGCTAATTGCTCTGGTTGATCAACAATTTAATAGGGCTGGATTTTGTTACTATTTGGATGAGAACCTGGTGGGAAATTCCAGGACTTTTAGATTTGGGAAGTACAAACAGAATTGCTTTTCCATCCCTGCCATAGACACTGCTGGGACTGTCTAAGAAGTCACACCAAGGGAATCTAACTATGATTTCCACATGCTTACTGAGAACTTAATGTTGATTGATTTTAATGTGGCTTGTTCGTGTACCTATGGTTATGCTTAGGACCTTTAGCACTCGTATTTTTGCCACCTGCATTTTAAAACCAGGTCCATATTCTTTAGGAAGAAAGGGGAAGGAGGAGCATATGGCCAAGCGTTTTGAGAGCAGGGTTCCATCCAAAGTACACTTCAATGTTTGAAATCATCAAGTGCATTTTTGTTCAAGGGATTAAAATTAGTATAGTATGACATAACACCCCCCCCCCAATTATTCAAATATTTTTCATTTTCCCTTATGCACCTGGTTACTGGACTGCTAATTTCACTGGAGAGAAAAAATGTTCAAAACATTAATGCAGATGCAGTGAAAAGAAGGGAAACTCACAAGACTGCTCTTGGGCCCTTATCGTTTCAAAGGTTCTCCAGTAAATCCCATTAAGTTCCCTGAGTTTTATTTCTGTGTAAAAGATTACTGATCTAATATATAGTTTCAGCTATGTTGGTGATACAGGCATACACTCAACTAAATTACTTTGAAGTTTCTTTTGGAGATGCATTTCAAGTGCAATCACTTCACCTCACCCTGGAAAGTTGACATCCTTTCAGAAAAAGTTTTTATTGTTCCTTGTATTATCTGTTGATTTTAGTTACATGCCATTCCACTTCCAGAGACATAAACAGGTTGCAACAGAAACATCTGTCCACAAATACTGTCATTTTTCATCTGTGATCTTCTAGGAGAGAAATATTGAAGCAATCTTTTTTGATTGGTAGGATTAGAAGCAATCTGGAAGCATCCTTACTGACTTGATTCATTCATTTTTGTAAGCCATAATATGATTTATTTTATTTTGGATTGGCACATTGTATAAATTTGACACTTTCCCTCAGTTTCATCTGACCATAGCACAAACAAAGTCCAACAATTTACTATTTATGATATGTTCTCATGATATCAGTTTCATCCCAGCCTAATCCAGGTTGTGTACATTGTGGTTTTAAAGCAGCAGTTTTCTGCTTAACTATGTAGCAAGTCACAGCAACTTTTATTATGTGTACAATCTGACATATTTCACTGGTCTTTTGACTGGTGGTACAATCAGTTGACTTCTAGAAGTGGGATGACCCGCATCAATTGCCCATTTTAGTTCAGCACAGGCATGCCTTGTCCTTTCTAATCTCTGGATACGGTCTCCCTAGGGCAATGGGGCAGTCAAAGGTTTTTAAAAATCATCTCTCCTTCTTTACTTCCAAACTTTCTGAGCCAGTCTTGAAGATGCTGATCAATAATGCTAGTAGGGAACTGAGCACTGAAGCTAGAGAGGATTAGCTTTCCTTCTGCCACTTTAGGACGCACACATCCAGACACAACCAAACAGCTGTTGTCATAATGTTTTCAAATACAGGCTTAGTACTGAATCCATGTTCAAAAGAAACTTACCTAATAACTGACAGGCCTGAGATGTTAATTTCCTCCCACTTATCATGTAACCCTATACCTTTTAGCTGTTATTTGTTCTTCTTTTAAACATAAACTTAATGGAGTTGCAGAAGAGCGCTAAATATATTAAAAACACTTAACTTCACAGCTGACATTCATTCACGAATATTTCATAGTGCACAACACTACCTACATCCCATCTCATCAGTTGTAAAGAGGCTTACGGGAATGTAAATGGTGCAACCTTATAACCATATGACCTATTAATATAATAGCAGCTATCATTACAATGTGCACTCGTACCTCCAAGCTGATAGGAGACTAACATGTTCAAAGGGATGGGTCTTTCCTCTGCAGCATTCAAAGAGCCCTCATCTCTTTCAAGTGGATTGTTACCTTTTGGGAGAAAATGGCAGGAAGCCCAACTCTTTATCCATGACATCTCTATTTAAATGGATGTTTATGTACAATTTTGATTCCTCCTATTCTGCTTCTTTCAGTTTGGGGATCAAAGGTTAAGGGCTTTGCAATGCCTGGATTAAATTTTGACAGGTGATGGAAACTGAAGGTTTAGCCATCTATTCTCATTCCATGGTAAGATAAATATTTGGTAGATGTTTTCCTGGTGGTGAGATATGTTGACAGATCAGCCAAAGCAAAGGAATCCACCTATTCCTTTTCCTAAAGACCTATGCTTTTCTGCATAGAAATATCAAACACCATTTGTCTTTAACTGTCCCATTCACTTGCCATTTTGTTTCATGTACTTTAATTCTAAAACTATATTAAAGATTGCTCTTACTAATCTTTCATGTAGAATTTAAATACTGAGAAATATAAATCATTAACTTGTTAAAAATAATGCCTATATTAGTTTAGTATTTATAACAGATTTTGCATGGTTTACTTTATTTACTAAGAAGTAAAAGAAAAGTTAAGTACAAATATCAATTATGTTTTATCTCAAAGACTTCCAAATGAATATAAATATTCCCTTTATTAATATTTCCCCTCAATTGCAGTGTAAGGCCTTTGTGGGGATTTTTTTTGGTTTTGATTCTTCCAGCTTTTGACAGCTACTACCTGAGTTTGTATAATATACAAAAACTATCCAATTGTAATTTAGATCCTGCATGGTTATAGTTCAGCGTATCATGCAAACTCAGAAAATTGGAATAATGAAGTAACTCATGTATAAGTCTGCCATGTGAATGGAGATATTTGTTTGTTTCTGAAATCTTGAGTTGAAGTCCACACTTGCCAAGCTACCAAGTTTGAAAAAATCTGTGGTATAGCCCAATTTTGTTACTGTTAGTATTGGTATTCATTTGATTTACATATGCTGCCTTTCTAGTCAGGGAGTGCTCGGTGAGGTCTGAATCTTTTTTGCTAAATATGTAGTTATACTTGGCAGATTGTATGTCATCAGATTGAAACTACACTACATAAATAGGGAGTGAATTGTTTCCATAATCCTTGCAGTTGCAGTCATATTTACTTTAAGCCAATATCCAGTCTTATAAAGTGTTTTCTACATAAATGTTTAGCTTTTAGCAACTTTGAATAACTATATAAAAATATCAATTTGTGTTGCTATGTTTGTTTGTGTGATTTCTATTTCCCCATGTAAATGCATAACAGATAAAGGGCAAATTCGTGCCTCTAAACTTTCAGAGACAAGTTCCCTCAAGCCAGACTGACCCAGTTTGTCTTAAGGAAATTTGTCTCTGAACAGAAATGTCTATCATAGCATTGGAGAATAGGAACATGTGATAGATCTATACATTGTATATTCACTACTAGATGTACCCATTAGCTTGTAATGCAAATATTCATTATGTGACCTGGTTGTACCATTAGGATTTATGAAACAGAACTTATAGTTTTAGAATCATGAAAATATCTGCAGGTTTGAGAAAAGGAAGTTGTCATGGTTTTCATTATGATTTCTTATTTAAATAACTCAAAGTCAGTTTAGGAAAAACTCAATCTAAGTATAAGTCTTTCCATGAGAAAGTGTTGTGGATTAGAGAAAAACATGAAAATACATGCTTTATTTCCTACCCTTCTATTGCCCAGATATATGATTAAGAGTTATAGGCATATACCAGTGCAATTATTATTATGCAGTTATAAATATGGGTTACTCTATTCTTGTATTTCCCACATCCTGATACCAGACTGTGTCTACTGAACAATACTGAAGCTGCTTTGATTTCTTTCTTCATAAATTTGTTCCCCAGTGTTCCACTTATATATCCATAGGAGTGAGGGAGTAAATGTTACATTTGGAAGAGGAATATGAATAGGCAATTTTAATACTGTAAAATTAAAATTAACTACTGAGTTAATGCAAATTAACTCATATAGGATGCAAATGGGATTCTCTAGAACAAAGAAGGCTGATGAGTTTCCCACCCCCCAAAATACAAAGAATTTGATGGATTCTTACTTTGAGCAACATTTTCACTTGTGTTCAAATCTTTATCTCAGTTGACTTGTGAAGTCAATTACAACCTTTACGAACTAATAAAATATGAAACATAAATTAAGCTTAAAAAACACTTGCTGACCTTTCAACACAATCCATGTTTATATGCAAAATTTCAAATGTATTATAAATGATTAATTAAATAAACTAGAATGCACAACTTCTTTGGCTGTTATTCTAAGACTGTGCTAAATTGTAGTTAATTATTCCAAAGAAAGTGAATGAATAACTTAAAATAAAAATTATCCTTATAAAATATAATCTAAGGATTATATTAAGATTTAAAAGTTTTCTTTGAAACAAGCAAGAAAGAATGATTGACCTTTAGTTGTTCATTGAACAGTCTAAGGTTTGTTGGATTTAACATGTACGGTAGGGAAAAATATATTCCCAGCAGTTGGATTAAAGTGAATACTGTCAAAAATAGAGACAATATAAAAATCTCCAGATAGATTTCTTGTTAACAGCTAAACCTAGTATCTTTTCATTCTTCACAAACAAGCATTTTTAAAAAAAAATTGTTAGATTTCAAAAAACAGACGGCTAACATATGAAATACATATACATATAGTTACAACTCAGCACAGATTGTCTATCTGTTCTTGCTCAAATGAAGCAAATGTATTTCTATGTATACATCTGTGATATTCCAGGATGAAAGCTTCTCTCCTAGAACAACTAGTAACTCCATTATTATCTTTTTCCAGGGGAGGGAAATGCACTGTAGGAAGGAACATTTAAAAATACTTTTACATGTGTTATGCATCCAGTTCTATTTAGGATTATCAAGTGCCTAACATCACATGTAATTAATTTCAATGACTTCAAAAGAAAAGAGATTTTGACATTAAATAAAAAGAATTCTAGTGCCATTATGTGACTAATACATTGCAAATTATTTTTAAATCATATAATTAAAGGAACTCCACAGCACTAAATTCAGTAAAGCACTGAATGTATGTTTTAGGAAATATTCAGAATTATAGTCTGATGGATCATGAAATGGACTGAGGGTGGAGTCTAATATTTGCATAAAACCTATCTGAAGGAAATTAGAATATTCATCTTGAGGGAAAAATGTATTGAAATAACATGAGAAATTACAAAAAAATTGGCAGAGCTCCTCTGAGCATCTGTTGAATTGGGTGGCTTTCTTCATGTGTTTAACTTATTAGCATTGCAAGCTGATAGTACCCATGAGAGTATGTAAATTTGGGCTGCACTTCTATTTACTTTGGAGTAAGTCCACTTGTATTTCTTGTGATGAATTTATATCTATTTTATTTTAAAATATTTCTTTATAAATTCTTTTTGTTTACTACTGAGTAAGTATTCACAGGATTGGGCTGTATGTAAATTAGATATGTTTACATTGCAATTTGTTGCTAATAAATATCTGATTTAAGATAATGTTTTACATAAAGGGTTTTATTCCTCTGTTTTATATTCATGGATAAGTTTCCATTTTTTCTAACAACTATGTTTGGTAGTAGAAGTTCTAGCCTGATTATTTCATGTGTTCTTAGATGTGCATTTAGACAAGGAAAGGCAAGGTCTATTTTCTTTTAATTGAAAACAATCACCCATGCAGCTATTCCATTGCTGTGATTTATTACCTATCGTGTCCCTTGGAAAACAAGAAAATACGATTTTTATTTCTGTTCTAATTGTAATGTTCTTTGTTTCTATTGCACCTTGATTGTGAGACTACAGGCATCCTAGTTAGTAAAAGGAAGCCAACAGTAGATTATCTTTCAAAATAGGTCCTAGTTTCCTTAGTATGGAATGAGCATGCTTGGAAGGCAAATGGATTTTGGCTACTTACCAATATTATACCAAAACACTGTTATTATAATTACAGGAAAATATTGCATATGATATAAGACTGGTAACTAAACGTTAGCTGTCTTTGTAGAAACTATTTCATAAAAACCTCAATTGATCACAACTAGAATGTGTGCTTGAGGTCAGTACAGATGGTCTATCAGAGGAAGCCAAGACAATGAAGTTCATGAGATCAATTAAAAAAGGTCAAGAACTTCAAAGAACAAAAAGCAAGGTATGGAGCGGGGTATAAATATGATGGAGGAAAGTATGGTTTGCCAAGATAGAAATACATTAGAAGAGAATATTTGTAGCTCAGGGAGTGAACTATGGGGTCTTTGGTGCTCTCCCCCTCTTTGGTTGTGCAGTGATGATGTTACCTAGTTTGGTAATGAAGTGTCTGTAAAAATACAATCAAGTTCAGAGAGACCCAAGGAACCTACATAGAAATATAATGTATGGAGAAATGTAGAGAATGCTGTTCTAGATTGCCAGTAATTATATTTTCTTTCCTCTTTTCTTATTAAATGTCTACATTCTTTTGTTTATTTGTATGGACTTTCTAAACACCTTTTATTTGTTTTGCATATTTTAAGAATAAAAAACTGTACTATACTGCCCTGTATATTAGATAACTTCAGGCAAATTGTAACAGGTGGTTAGGTTTGCTCAAGAAATCTTGCTGTTTGATCGAAATAAATAAGCATGGTCTTAGCACCATTATGCACTCTTTATAACAGTGATGGCTAACCTTTTTGTTGTTGGGTGTCAAAAATATAAGTGTGCGCATGCAATAGTACACACATGTACCAGCACCCATAATGCAAAACACCCCCTTACATGTGAATATGCACACAATCCACCGTCACCCACGCTCCCCCCATGCACGCCACACTGCTCGCCTCCAAGTCTTTTTCACCCTCCCCAGGCTCCAGGTAATCTTTCTGAGCCTGGGGAGGGTGAAAAATTAGCCCCTTCCTAACTTCCGGTGGGCCCATTGGGTCTTTTCCAAAGTTCGGAAAGGGCCCGTTTTTTGCCTTCCCCAGGCTCTGGAGGCTTTCTTGAAGCCTGAGATGAGTGAAAACGGTCTTCACCGCCCCCCTGGAGGTCCTCCAGAAGCCAGAAATGGATAACTTCCAAACTTACAGTAGGCCTGTTGGGCCCATTTTTCGCCTTCTCCAGCCCTCCAGAAGGCCAGCTTGCAAACACACACATATGTGCTGGTGCTGAGAGCTCACATGCTGGCAGATATGACTCCATGTGGCACCTATGGCAGGCATGCCAGAGGTTCACCATCATGGCTTTGTAAGCTAGATACTACATTCAGGATAGCAAATATATGCTGTATATTTGTATATGCTGTATAACAAGTATATGTTGTTAAGGTTATAGACAGAAAGCAGTCATTAAAGAATATTCTAGGCCCTATCTATCACAAATTTCACACCGGACATTGATGAATGGGAGGATGAATTTTGGCAACAAGTAAATGATATGAATAGGAGTGAAATGTGTACTTTTAAGGGTAAATATGTACTTGTCAACTGAACAAGGGCTGAAGATTCCTACATAGGTTGAGATTCGGATAAAGACTTGTCTAACGTCTCTTCCTCATTCTGAAATGCACTTTTTAAAGCTTTTGACAAAGCTCTTTATTCTTGTATCTCATTCCAAAATATATTCTATCCTTCTCTTATAGAAAATTGTCACTAAGATATCTAATTGTTCATATGGTAGATGTAATTGTGGGAATTATAGAAATCATAGATATATTCAGTGAAGATATGCTTCTAGTTCTATATCTTTATTACAAGTAGTAGTCCTGGAAATAATGCTAGTAATGTTGTAATATTTGGTTATTTTGGAGAAGTTCTCTAATCCTAGTTATTGAAGTTTAGAATAAAAACTAGCAGCTTTTGCTATCTCAATTTTAGTAGTTGCCCAGATTTGGCAATATAGAATCATAGACTCATAAGGCTGGAAGGGATCTTGGAGCCATTCCAGTCCAATCCCCTGGACTGGATAGGAGTCCTTATATCATTTCGAACAAATGGCTGTCCAAACTTTTCTTCAAAATCTCCAGTGACAGAGCACCCACAACTCTGTAAGGCAAGCTATTCCATTGGTTTATTGCTCGCCTGTCAGAAAATTTCTCCTTAGTGTCAGGTAGAATCTTTCTTTAATGAGTTCCACCCATTGCTTCCATCCCCAAATGCTTTGGAGAATAAGACAGCTATCATGTCACACCTGATCCTCCTCTCTATTAGGCAAGACATATCTAGTTCCCTTAACAGTTCATTTAGTTTAGTCTTCAGACCCCTTATAATCTTTTTTATATTTCTTTACACTATTTCTAGTGTCTCAGAATTTATTTTGTATCACGGGCACCAGAACTGGACACAGTATTCCAAGTATGCCTCACTAGTGCAGTAGAGAACAGAACTATCAGTTCCCCTGATCTTGTGCTATCCATCTGCTGATGCAGGATTACATTGGGGTTTTTGGCAGCAGCAGCACATTGCTGACTCATATTTAAATGGTGGTCTACTAGGACAGCGTGACTCAGCCTTCCATCCTTCCAAGGTCAGTAAAATGAGGACCCAGATTGTTCGAGGCTATATTGACCCTGTAAAACTATTTAGAGATGGCTGTAAAGCACTGTGAAGTTGTATATAAGTCTAAATGCTTATACTACTGCAAACAGCAATGCCCACCATTCGTGTGAGTGGGTCTATGCACATGGGCGCATGACCCACCACTCATACAACCTGGTCATGGTCTGGTTTGGGGACTCTATACTAGGACACCTAGATTCCTCTCACAGTTGCTATAAATATTTTATTCCAGTGCATTTATTGTTGTTTTTGCATAAGTGCAAGACCTTATTTTTCTTGCCACTTATATGTGTATTATAGGATAGAACGGATTTCTCTTGTCTGTCAAGATTCTTCTGTATCTTGAGTCCATTATTCACAATGTTAACAATTTTATCCAGCTTGGTGTCATCTTCAGTTTTTATAAGCTCCCCTCTTATCCACCATCTAAATATTTTATGAAGATATTGAAGAATACTGGACCTTCAGGTAGATATAGTTCCATTGAGAATTATAGGCTGATCACAGTTAATTAGCCAATTGTGAATCCATTTGGTAGTGGTACTGTCTATTGTTCTATCTTACCAAGAAGTTGGCTATGGTCTATTGTGCCAAATGTCTTACTGAAATCCAAATATACTACATCCATAGTATTTCCTTGATCCACTAATTTACTCACGTAATCAAAGAAATCAATAAGGTTTGTTTGGCATGATCTGTTTTTAACAATCCCATGCTGATTTTTATTAATCATGTTGTCCATTTCTAGGTGCTAACAAATCTGCTGCTTGATTATCTGTTATAAAATTTCCCTAGGAATTGATGTCAAGCTGATTTGTCTGTAGTTTCCTGGTTCCACTTTTTCCCCTTTTTTTGAAAATTAGAACCACTTGTTTTCAGTCCTCTGGCACTTTTCCCGTGCTCCAGGAGCTTTGAAAGATATTGTTCAGTAGGTTTGAGATCACATCTGCCAGCTCCTTCAGAACATTGGGGTGTAAACCATCTGGTCCTCATGATTTTAATTCATCTAAAGTGGAAAGGTGTTTTCTTACAAATTTTTTGCCTAGTTTGACATGCTTTCTTATTCTGTCTCCCACGGTACTGTTTTTAATAGGTGGAATTGTTACAGTGTAACTATGATAAATATATAGTCAGCTAATTTTGGGACAGGAATTTTAGAAGGGTAATTGCTGCATGATAGTGCATCTGTTTTATATATAGAACTGCTTAGTTCAACCCCTAGCAAATCCATTGAGAAACCAAATCCACTAAAATAAATCAAATCCATTGAAAAAGAATTAGATAAAAAGTGATACTTCGTGATCCTAGAAGTCTATTGCCAATCTGACATTGCACTAAGCAACTTTATATATTTTCTTAGGCAGTTTGACTATGTGCTAATATGGAGAAGCAGATGAAGATAGCAATGCCAATGATAAGCTTTACCTGAAATGTTTTAAATTAGATTCTTTACTTTCATATCCTAGTTCCACAATTCAATTTAAACCCCATAATGGAAGCAAGAGTTCACTTTTTATAAAAATGTTATTTGTTTACAAGTGTTCTATCATTATATAATTGTGACGCATGTTATGTTTAAAGAATTAATTTAATTTTTAATTAACTGATTATTGAGATTAGTGATATGTGTTACACTAATAGAGAGCCATTTTTTAAAAATTCACACCAAATGCCTGAGTGCTATTTATTTCCTAAGTATTTCTTTCAGTTGTATTGTTAAATTTCTGAAACCAAATTAATGTCCAATGTCTTAATTGTACAGCAGCAGATAAAAATATACATACTGAATTTAAAATGTATATATTAGAAAGAAAATTTTATTGGGTATACCAAGTTGAATAACAGAGAGAAAGAATGAACCAAAAACACACACAACAATAACTAGAATCCTGTTTTGTAAAGCTGACATACATTTGTTCCAGATTAAAGTTTTCAAAATCAGTACTATGAAAATCATCAGGGGCAACTTTCCAAAATAAATAGAAATTTATTGCAGGACTTGTATTTTTATCCAGTCTTGTAGAAAGGCTGTATTATGTCAATGTAAATTGTACCAAGTGCTTTAAAACGCTGCCTGTCTCTTCTAATTTTATTGATGGAAGACGTAAAGCCCCATGTAACAATGATTGTTGTATCTTATTAAGGATGTGAATGATACAGAAGTACAATTATTGCACACTTAGCATGAAAAGTATGTGCATATGTGTGTGCATATGTACATACACAAAAATACACACATATATACATCTCAGCTATTATTTGCAAAAGCCACACAACTTCCTTTGTTTTCCAATTCCTCAAAGACTTTGCATGCTTACCACTAAATTTAAATGGGCTTCCTTTCAGAATGCCTTTATCCATCTACAAACACTAGCAGAATAAATTAGTTTTGCTTAGTGTGCTAGTCTGACATCTTTTCAGCAATTCTGAAAATAGAGCTGCTTCCCCAATTTTATTACTTTCTTACAGCTCTTTACAACTCAGAACCATTTTTTAAAATCAGACTGGGTTATTTTTCCTGTTTGCCTCTTTATGGTGTGAATTTAGTTTTCATGAAAAGTGTCAGATTAACTGCCCCGGAGATTTAACTCTATTTATCTGAAGAGCAGCTACAGTATGACCAGTGGCAGGGCTGAGTTTAGCACTTTGCTGTAGCAATTGCATGTAGCACTGATGGGAGCAAATGAAGTGCCATTGTGTGTCACATCAAAGGCTCACCTTGCACAATCATTCTATATCCAATAATGCCCAGGAATGGATGCATCAGAAGAGAGTACAACAAACCTCTAAAATGTAATATTAGCATAATGAGCTGTTCACTCCTGCTCTCTAGCAAATAGAAGTCTTGCCATCTTTCTGGACATTGGCTTCTGAAGGGCTTGTCCTCTAATTCACAGCAAGTCTTCTAAAAAGCAATCGTAATCTTTGTCAGTATTAAATAGTATAAAAGTACTGTGACTTTTTTACATTAATGATGGAGGAGAAAAAAGAAAGAATATAGCAGATGTAAATAAATGGAGATGTGTCAGGCTCTGAGTAAATAAATAATTAAACAATAGCTATTCTAAGGGAATAGATATCAGCAGAGTTGGAGCCAAAGGGGTATTAGTGGAGGGCAAGGGAAGGTGTTAGAATGCTCAGAAAAAGCCCAAGGTTTGCAAATTTGCTTATCACTTATAAAAATAACTAGCCTAATGAAATCTAAATATGCTCTCTAGTGAATATATGGTTCTTCTGGTTTAGCACCTTGGGCTAAAGCATAGCTGAATGCCTAACTATGATTTTGTTAGTGAAGACAATACATTTGTTCCTAGTGCTATGTATTGTATTGTGGTAATGCCACTATAAAGTCCAGCCTTTTTGCATCCCAAATAATAGTCCTCCATGAGCGAAGACAACCCAAGAAATGAATGAACGAATTAATTATTTGGGCCCAAGAATCCTCCCCCAAGGCCATTGAATCTGTTATATATTCTCATTTAGTCAAAGTGTTTTTATTTTTTTAAAAAAAATAATAATAAAAGTGTTCATGGTAGAGATACAAAGTCTTCTTCAGGAGGATTTTTCACCAATGCCTGTTTCCAGAAAATAACTCCTTCTGAACTAAAAAGTATAGGTTGAACCCGAATAATTAAATTAAATGACTAATGAAATTAGTCACTTATATCCAACATATGTCAGATTTCCAAAGACCAAGTAGGCAAACAGTAGGAAACAAACAAATGGGATGATACATCCATTTTAGTTTAATAATTTAGGTTCTCTTGCCCAAACTTCAAGGCAAACAGTGATGTTTTACCAATTAAACCAAGATGCCTGCCTTTTTTTATCCCAGGAAAATCTGCAGGTTTTGAAGAGGTTTTATATTTCAGAGTTATCTCACTTTAATTTCATGAGCAAAAATGTGAGACTTGACCCAGGAGATTTCATCTGCTTTTCTATCAAGCCTGATTAGGAATCTGCTGGCAATCCATGTATTTCAGGGAAAATATGTCTTATATTCAAATGAGCTAATTATTATTGTTCCTGTGAATACCAAAGCAATTAATAGCATTTAATTGCTTAAATAAAATGTCATCATCTATATTTGATTTCAGAAAAAGTATTTGGATGACAACCTTGCATTAGGGAGAGTAGTCACGCCTTTGGGAATATAAATCATATTTTAGGGAACAGGGTATGCTAAAAGCCTGTAAGAGAAGTTGGCTCTAAGGCTTACAATATCAATAGGAGTTTCTACTTTTTCTAAAGATTATTTTAGTATTAGGATCATAAAGCATACATTACCAGCATGATCTCATTTGGTATCTATTCAAGTATGTTTTTAGAAGAATTAGATGGTTCATGTTTAAAGAACAGGTTTCAGTGTGGGCATTGCATCCTTTACACGGACACATTTTGATTTACAGATGTGTACTCATGCAGGGATATCCACAAGTTATGGTCAAGATATACAAGGTTGCAACAGTGCAAATGAAGCTCTGCCTATTTTTGTATGTGTCAATATTACAATAAAAACAGAACTTTAATAGCTCCATTACAGTCACCATCTTGAATTTTTGCCATACCCTGCAGATACCATGCACTCATAATTAATAGAACTTAGACGTAGTATATGCCTAAGTTTATCAAAGAAGGTATGCATGTGATGTTGCAGTTTAATATCACTTCTTTACATTTAAAAGGGATGAAATCAATCAATCAATTAGAACAGAGCTGGAATGGGCCCTGAAGGTCTTCAAGTCTCAAGCCGGAGACCCTACACCATTTCAGACTGGTGGTTGTCTAGTTTTTCTTAAAAATCTCCAGCGATGAAGCACCTACAACTTCTGAAGGCAAGTTGTTCCATTGGTTAATTGTCCTCACTGTTGTGAAGTTACGTCTTAATTCTAGGTTGCTACTCTGCTTGATTAGTTTCCTCCCATTGTTTCTTGTCTTGCCTTCTGGTGCTTTGGAAAATAAGTTGACATCCTCTTCTTTGTGGCAGTCCCTCAAATACTGGAATACTGCTATCATGTCTCCCCTAGTCCTTTTCTATAGACTGGCCATACCCAATTCCTGCAACCGTTTTTTTTCATATGTTTTTTTCTCTAGTCCTTAATCATCTTCATTGCTCTTCTTTGCACTTTTTCCAAAGCCTCAACATCTTTTTTGTAATGTGGCCAAAACTGGATGCAGTATTCCAGGTGTGCTCTTACTAAAGGCTTTACAAAGTGGTACTGATGCTGCATCTGATTTTGATTGTTTGCCTTTGTTTATACAACTAAGGATTGGATTAGTTTTTTTGGCTACTGCTGCATATTGCTGGTTTATGTTTAAGTGATCATTCATTAGGACTTCAAGGTTCCTCTCATAGTTACTATTTTTGAGCCAGGTTTCACCTAATCTGTACTTGTACCTTTGGTTTTTCTTACCTTACTTTTCTTCACATTATATTTCATGATGTTGTATAGCGCCCATTATTCAATTCTGTCAACATGTTTTTGGATCTTGTGCTTGTCTTCTAGGTGTTTGTATTCCTACCATCTTAGTGTCATCTGGCAATTTTGATGAGTTCCGCTTCTATTCTCTTATCTAAGTCATTTATGAAGATATTGAACAGTACTGGACCTAAATGGAACCTCGTGGTATCCCACTGCTTTCTTCCTTCCTGTACATGTAGTACCATTAAGGACCATTAATTGAGTACAGTCAGCCAGTTACAAATGCATCTGGCAGTGATGCTGTCAAGCTCACATTTTTCTAGGTTACCAAGAAGTAGGTTGTGGTCTACTTTGTCAAATGCCTTGCTGAAATCTAAATATACTATGCCCACAGCATTTCACTGGTCTACTTATTTAGTCACTTTGTTAAAGAATGAAATAATATTGGCTAGGCATGAACTGTTTTTAAGAAATTAAGTTAAACATTAAGTTAAAATAACTTGCATAAGAGTAGGCTATATTGTGTACTTTGCCCAATGTTCTCTTTCACACCATAAATTCTACATTACCCCTTTGTTGCAACTTGCAAAGATTATAAAATTGGGCAACAGCAATGGCTGTTTTTTGCATGTATTCTTTACTTATGATCTGAAGAAAGTTTAACCAAGTTTTAAAAACTAGGAACAACTAAGCTAATCCTTTCCCCATTCCATACAATGAAGTAGAAAATTCCAGCGTATCTCACAATATGATTAGTCTCATCCATTCTGAATTGTTAATATTACCCTTTGACCTTCTTTCTCATCAACAAACAGCCCAAAACACTTAAAAGTTTCTAACCCAGAACAAGGTACCCTGTCTTGTGGGTATTTAATTTTTAAATGATATCTTTTCACTTTCTAAACATTCTTAACAACTTTCTTGATGCATATAAGAGTTAATTTGTGGCAAGGGAGATTTTTATTTCGAGAGTTGTCAGCATGATAAATTTCACTGGATCCCAAGTAGTGACTTCATGGGATCTATTAAATTCAGTATATTTTCTCTTCAGAAAATTTAATACAATCAGAGTGCTTAAACGTTTGGTACAATTTAGCCTTTTAAGCCTTGCTAATCTTGTAGAAACAAATACAGAGATGAATATCAGTAACAAGGCAGCCATTTAAATCTTGGAGGAGGGGAGGAACCTCACTCCAGAAAACAGGCACTGCTGTAGAAAAGGCACTTTTCTATGGTCTCAAATAGGTATCGTTGTTTAATTGAAGGAAGTCAGAGCATGTTGATTCTGCTAGATTGAACTCATCAGGCAGATGCTAAAATGCTTGTATGATACTATTTCTAAAGAACGCTGTCTCCCTAGGACATGTAATTTTCTATGTATTATTTTATGTTCTCAAGAAGATATATCCTTCTTAAAAAACTTTAAATCAACTGGTTCACATTTAATAGGAAAGCTTCAACAGCTCTTGCACAGTGGGGAATAGCTTCTTCTGTTTATTTGGTTGTAACCTGTTAAATTTACATGTATTATGCAGATAATTTTTTCAAAGACACTGCAACATGGGCTCGTGTGTATTTCGTCTTCCCTATTATTAAATTTGTTTTCTTGAGAGGAATACCAATACAAATATGCATGCAATTTTAAACAAACATATTCAATGACTTTTACCTCTAAAGACAAAATGCACTCAATTTCAAAAGTCTCTCTTTGAGAGAGATGAACAGTCCAGAAATGTGAAATGTAAATAAATAGATAAATAAATAAAATAATATTGAACAAATCTCAGTCATTGAATGGAATCATCTTCGCCCATCTCTTTCCCTCTACTTTTCCAGTAATTCATTTTGCAGAATAAGAGTGTTGCTTTCAAAGCAGCCAAGCAAAAGTCTTTAAGCCAGACACCAGATTTGGTGTCTCTAATATTTAGTAATGGTAAAAATGTCTTTAGAGATTGCCTTAACTACTTTGGGTTATGATTACACACAATAATCTTCTTCCTACTTTTTGTTGTTGGTGTTATGCTTTACTGGTGGTTTGAATGTACCAACCAGTTCCTGTAAAAACATAATGTGTGAGTTATAGGGCTGCACATCATCTCCACATCTCCATTAACCTTTTTTTTTTTACAAAATATATCCTGAAGATCAGTATTCATCTCATTTCCAGCTTACCTCACAGAGATTTTATATTTGTCTTTAGTTGTTATGATTTTAATTTATATTTTCCTCTTCTCCAAACAGAAGTAATGCTTCATGAACGTTCATTGTCAGTGCTAGTACTGATATAGATCTGAGATCTGCCAAATTCCCATTGGCTACTCTTGGCTGGTCTAGGTATGTTGACCTTTTTGGGTTGGACTGCCAAAGACATTTTAGACTGAAACTTTCCAGAACCTAAAATTGGCATAGGAAAAGGAAACAGGAATGAAATACTAAACAAAGTGAGCGGTCAACGTGGAAAAACAATAGAAATAGGTAGCTGTGCACAAAATGTGCATCTGTTGATATGTGCAATGTAAATTGCAACATTACTATACTTTAAATAGAATATAATCCATATTATACTGAGGAAAAAATGTGAAAAGGTCTAACTGTTAAAGGGATTTCAACTGTTCATCTTTCTTATAATTCATTGTTAAGAGAATAACTCTTTAGTAAAAAGATGCCTTCCAATAAAGGATTGAGCTTATATAAGGATGGAAGTTAAAAGCAGCTGCATCTTTGTATAAATTGGACTTGGGCTTGGTAGGTGAGATTGCCCCAAAATGTTTAAGTTTGATGAAAGACCTGAGGGTAGGCAGGGTAGAAAAAAACCTTAAAGATGATCTAGGCTGAAGCATCAAACAATTAAGTATAGCAGCCTTATCTCAATGGATAGCACTGGAAAGAAACAAATAGTAAATAACACATTTATCTTTTGAATTCTAGTTTACTAGTATCTCACTCTTTTTCTACATGGCTAAGGGTATATAAGGTCTCATTGAACTTGTAATGAGATCTGATAGTTCTCGTCATATCTTATACTTGTTTCAATTGACTTAAAAATTCTATTACTGAATATAATAGCACACCCCTGACTAAAGATTCAATTGGCAGATAACTAACAAAGTACAGAATGGTGAAGGGATGAAACAATAGCACAATTAAGCCTCTTTATTTGCTGCAGAGCGATTTACTTAGATTTTATGGTTACAGGCAAAGTGATGCTGATCTTTAATTAAACTAACAGTTCAATTTGTTAGCCACAATTCAATTGTAATTGCTTCAAAACTTGCAAAGTTTTGTTGTTATACCCAATCTCAATATCCAATTCTAGTCTTCCTATGGAGTTAATTTTCTGGTCTGTGCTGCAGGGGTGGGTTCTGGCAGACACTGCTGCCACTTCGCTCGTGTGCGCACTGCACATGCGTGCTTGATGCATGTATGTACAGTGCAGGGGTGGGTTTCTCGCCCCGTTCCAACCGGTTTGGTTGGAACGGGGCCAGCGGCGTCCTCGTGCACGCGTGCGGTGCACGCATGCGTACTAGCGTCTGCACGACGCTCCAGCTGCTCCTGGACGATCGCGCAGGCGCTGTATGCATCCTGCGCATGCGTGGAAGCGCAGAACTCGTCAAAACCGGGTAAGGACCGCAGGCGGGCGGGCGCGCCCTTCGCCGTTCCCGGAAGTTACTTACTTCCGAGTTCGGCAACCAACCGGTTCGCAGGGACCGCCGCGAACCGGTTGAAACCCACTCCTGGTACAGTGCAATTAAACTTGTTCTGCACATGCACAGAACTGAAAAACAAGATGGCAGAGCCTCTGGTGCTGCCTGGGGAACCGATCTGGAGGTGTGGTAGGCCTGGGTTGCTGCCTGTTCCAGCGATCCAGGCTGCCAAACCACTATTGGTTTGGCCAAATTGGTCCAAACCGGTAGGAACTCACCATTGCTGTGCTGCCTAGTGAAGGTGATAGGAATTGCCATACATGTATACATAGATTGCACAGCAGGATCCAATGTGAGTTGGTCCCAGGTCCAGAGGTTTGTTCTTCCAAACTTCCGGATTGTGCTAGAGCCCATATTAAGGAAACTTCATTGAGAAATTTATTGGATGCTGATTTTTGGTCATAAATAATGGTGATGTATCCCCAGTTAGGATTTCTACGTTCCATCCTGAAGATTAGACACTGAATTTAGAATCAGCTAGATGTGGCATCTTGGTCCAGGGTACCTAAAGCTGAAATCATTTTAGGTACTAATTATCTTCAATTGCTTCAATTGTCTATAGCGCTTTTTGTAATATAAAGATAATAGATCGGGCCACCCAATTTTCTTTCAAATAGTGTTTCCTATTAATTGCTACTTGATCTGTTTATTGAAATATGGCTAGAACTTTCCCTAATGCGTGGGAACAATACCAAGAAACAGTGGAAAACCAGGAAGAGTTAGCATCAGGGTATATACTAATAGAAACCTGTTAGAGTCCAACTTGTTAGTTTTCAGACCTGCTTTTTGCTATTATACAAAGGGGGTGGTTGTTTTTTTTTTGCTTAATGTCACTAAACAATAAGTATTAGAAAGAGAGAGCAGATGTATTTTCTTTCCTCTAGAGAGAGCAGATGTATTTTCTTTCCTCCATAGGATCTTTGAAATCAGCACTTTGCTAGAAGGACTATTGAAGTCAAGTGTATTTGACTTCCATCTGCTGTTTGAAAAATGAACTTAGTCTATTTTATTTTATTTTCCTAATTTCAAGAACCAAAATCAGTTTTTGACACAGTTCAACAGCAGAAAAATAGAATCTAGAAAGCAGCCTGAGTGGATCACCAGACCACAATATTTCCCATGGTTATAATTCCAAAATCTGCAGTAATGCAACACAAAATCCATTGTACCATAAAATGTAAAATGGTACCATTAATCTATTTTCCATTAATAATAAGCATTGAATTATTTTTTTAATGGTCACACAATTAAAAGGTCATTAGATCCTCCAAACTTTAGGTATTCTTGTACTAGTTCTCCAGGAGAGATAACTGGACTTTTACACAATTCATCTTATTTCTTTGGTTATTTGGGCATTCAGACTATTTCACAAAATCATAATGAAACTGAAAATGTTTGTGATTCCTAATTATCAATAATAATTTAGTGGTATTTCTAAAATTGTCACTGTTGTGAGCAAATGTCTGCCTTTCCTTGATAATATACTAAATATCATGTTAGTCCTTCGGGATTGGGCGGCATATAAATATATTTAATAAATAAATAAATAATAAATAATATATTGAAATTATTCTCTACTATCTTGTGATATTTTCAAAGCATTGACCAAAAATGTATTGACCAAGCATTTTGCATCACCTATTATTTATTTATTTATTTATTTATTTATTTATTTATTTATTTATTTATTTATTTATTTATTTATTTATTTATTTATTTATTTGTTTGTCTTGTATGCCGCCCACTCCCGGAGGACTCCGGGCGGCTCATAAAAGACAAGGGAAAGGGGGGAATGAGACAAAGACAACATATTAAAAACAAAACCAACATTCATAATTTCCGTAGGTAGATGCTTCTCAGCTCCCCCCAGCCTGCTGGAACAGCCAGGACTTGGTGGCTTTGCGGAAGGCCGGGAGGGTAGTAAGGGTCCGGATCTCAACAGGGAGCTCGTTCCAGAGGGCCGGAGCTGCAACAGAGAAGGCCCTCCCCCGGGGAGTCGCCAGCCGACATTGGCTGGCAGATGTAATCCGGAGGAGACCCAACCTGTGCGATCTAATTGGTCTGAGAGAGGTAATCGGCAGGAGGCGGTCTCTCAGGTACCCAGGTCCTATGCCATGTAGGGCTTTATAGGTAGCGACCAGCACCTTGAAGCGGATTCGGAGACTAATAGGTAGCCAGTGCAGCTCACGGAGGATAGGTGCAACATGGGTGTACCTTGGTGCACCCACAATCGCTCGCGCGGCTGCATTCTGGACTAATTGGAGTCTTCGAACACTCTTCAAGGGCAGCCCCATGTAGAGCGCATTACAATAATCCAGTCTTGAGGTCACAAGGGCATGAGTGACTGTCTGAAGGGCCTCCCGATCCAGGTAGGGTCGCAATTGGTGCACCAGGCGGACCTGGGCAAAGGTCCCCCTGGTCACAGCCGACAGATGGTGTTCTAGAATCAGCTGTGGGTCCAGGAGGACTCCCAAATTGCGAACCCTCTCTGAGGGGCGTATAATTTTGCCCCCCAGCCTAAGAGATGGAACAGTTGGACAATCTTTGGGAGGGAACATCAGAAGCCACTCGGTCTTGTCTGGATTGAGTGCCAACTTGTTTGCTCCCATCCAGACTCTAACAGCCTCCAGGCACTGGCACATCACTTCTACTGCTTCGCTGAGTTGGCACGGGGCAGACAGATACAGCTGCGTATCGTCTGCATATTGGTGATACTTAATCCTGTGCCGGTGTATGATCTCACCCAGCGGCTTCATGTAGATGTTAAATAGGAGGGGGGACAGGACCGAACCCTGCGGCACCCCATACTTGAGGGGCCTTGGGGTCGATCTCTGCCCTCCGACCAACACCGACTGCGACCTGTCTGAGAGGTAGGAGGAGAACCACCGCAAAACGGTGCCTCCCACCCCTACCTCTCGCAACCGTCGCAGAAGGATACCATGGTCGATGGTATCGAAGGCCGCTGAGAGGTCAAGAAGCACAAGGCTAGAGGGGTGACCCCTATCCTTGGCCCGCCAGAGATCATCGATCAGCGTGACCAAAGCAGTTTCCGTGCTGTAACCAGGCCTGAAACCCGACTGAAAAGAGTCTAGATAATCGGCTTCATCCAAGGACAGTCGGAGTTGCGAGGCCACCACTTTCTCAACAACCTTCCCTACAAAGGGAAGGTTGGAGACTGGACGATAGTTACTCAAAATGGCTGGGTCCAGAGACGATTTCTTCAGGAGGGGTCTCACCACTGCATCCTTTAGGAGGGGTGGGAAGATTCCCTCCTGGAGAAAGGTGTTCACAATCGTCTGGATCCAGCCGCGTGTCACCTCCCTGCTGGTCGAGACCAGCCAGGAGGGACACGGGTCCAGTATACAAGTGGAGGCACTCACCACTCCCATGGCCTTGTCCACTTCATCAGGAGAAGCCCGTTGAAACTCAATCCATAAAGCATGCTCAAGACCCTCCCCCGGTACCTCGGCTGGTATCGTGCAATTGGAGTCCAGCTCTGTCCGAATCCGAGCAACTTTATCCGTCAAATACTGAACAAATTCCTCAGCTCTACCCTGTAGAGGGTCACCCGCATCCCTCCCTTTCAAGAGGGAGCGGGTTATTCTAAACAAGGTGGCTGGGCGCGATTCGGCAGATGCAATAAGGGTGGCAAAATGCGAACATTTCGCCGCTCGTATTGCCACGAGATAGGCTCTAATAAAGGCTCTCATCAGTGCTCAGTCTGACTCAGATTTACTGGCCCTCCAGCGGCGCTCTAGGCGTCTCTTTTGGCGCTTCATCTCCCGGAGTTCCTCGGTGAACCAAGGAGCCCTCCTGGATCCGCCGCCTCAGAGAGGTCGCAAAGGGGCAATCCGGTTTAGAGCCCCCGCTGCCGCTGTATTCCAAGCAGTGACTAAGGACTCCACTGGATTGTGGACGAGAGTGTCAGGTATTTCTCCAAGCGCCGTCTGAAACCCATTGGGTCCATCAGGCGCCTGGGGCGGAACCACCTAATCGGTTCCTCCTCCCTACAGTGGGGGATTGGCTTCCGAAAGTCAAGCCTCAGCAGGAAGTGATCAGACCATGACAAGGGCAAGGTTTATTAGTTGACTAGATGCCTCCATGAAGTTTGCAAATAGGGAAAAAGAATGATAGCCTTCATTTACTACTGCACCCTAGCAATTGGCATTTTTTGTTTGTTGTCCTAAAATCCCAAAAGAACAGAATACAGAAAACAATGCCATGATTAAAATGATAGTGGCAGTAGGAAACCATTGATAACCAATGTTATATTCAGGTTAAGATTATATTAGAACTGAGAATTTCCAGATTTGAATTACACACACACACTCACACCGCAGAAGGTTGCCATTGTGGACAGCAAACCGAACAGGAAATGGCATATAATCACCTAGAGTTATGGACAAAAAACTAAGCTGTAAATTTAATGAATGAGTAAATAGCAATAGCACGTATATATAGCTTCAGGGTGCTTTACAGCCCCCCCTAAACGTCAGTATATTGCCCCAAATGATCTGGGTCCTAATTTTGTCAACCTCGGAGGAATGGAATACTGAGTCAACTTTCAGTAAGTCAGAATTGAACTGCTGGCTGTCAGCAGAATTAGCCTACCATTAACCTGCAATACTGCATTCTAACCACTGTGCCACCACAGCTCTAAATGAGTAAATATATGTTACAGCAATGAAAATCCTGAAGAATAAAATCATTTTTGTTCATGTTGCAAAGTTAGCACGAGGGTATGTGAATGTTGGTTTTGTTTTTAATATGTTGTCTTTGTCTCGTTCCCCCCTTTCCCTTGTCTTTTGTGAGCTGCCCGGAGTCCTCCGGGAGTGGGCGACATACAAGACAAACAAACAAACAAACAAATAAATAAATAATAAATATCTTGTGAGCCTTACAAGGTCGACCAGACCAAGAAACAGATGCAACGTGTGCCTAAAACTATTTTGATTACGTTTGGATATAGTGAGAGAATCTTACAAAGCTAAATGTACTTCTCCTCTTTCCTTTTTTTATATTCATGTGAACTAGGAAATGGGAAGAGAAAGTATCTATTTGAGATATTTTTAGGAGCCTACCCAGTCATCTGGGCTTAATGGTTATCTAATTATTGCTTTGGCAATGGATCTTCCCTCTCTCCTATAAAGGCATCCTCTTTACTCTGTTGACTTCTAGAACAGAGAATTCTAGAATCAGGAAATTACCTGTATATCACAATAATGTATTTGCCTTTAGATCATTAATCAAATTAATCAAAAAATACCCAACTTTCTCAAACTCAGTTAATTGAGGGCAAGGATTAATTTAAAGTCAAGCTTCTTTAACAAGAAAGGCTTTCTTTTCCTGGGACTAGACCAAGTATACTTAGTAAGTTTTACAAAAAGCTCTCACTTTTTCTTTTTCTTGTGGGTTTGGGTTTTGATAGAGCTGTCAGGCCATTTTTTAAAGTTTCCCCACAGTTCTTCTTTTCAATAAGGTTTTGTTAACCATAAGTATAGCAAGCAAATTAATTAATACTCAGTTATAGCTACCATCTGGGGACTCTTCAGTTAGATCCATAATTAGGCTAAATTAATGCATGATGTGTTTAAGAACTTATGCAACTCCAAATTAATTAATTATGATTAGAGGCCTTCCGTGACATGTTGCCTGTCTGTTAATTATTATTTCCTCTGGCCTAAAAGAAATGAGAGTATACAAACTGAAAAAGAGAATTAAGGAGGATCCAAAAATCCTGAAAACAAACGTGTGACAATATGTAAGACAATCTGACATTTTCAGCTGGTAATTGTGAAATTGCTGCATGTTTGGGTTCAGTGAATTTCATGGTAAGCTCATTAGGGCTGTGTAAAGGACACAGAGCTGATTCTGTGAACTTCCCAGGAGACACAATCTAACTGCTAGCCCTTGTCTTGACTGTCACACAGGTCTATCTGTCATCCATTGACCTTACTGAGGCAGGGTAGCCTTTTCATGAGAATAAAGAAATAATTTTTCTCTCTTGATTGTCTTTAGCAATAGTATTTTCTCCCCCCAATTGCAGTGAATATTTTCTACATGCTGGGCAATCACTGTTGAAAGAAAAGAAAAGGCACAAATGGAGCTATTTTATACTGCAGGTTTTATTTAACATGGGCCATTCGCTGTGGAAATACCCTACATAATAGGTTTCCAAAATGTGCTCTACATTTATTAAAGGAAGAATGGCAGTTGTCTGGGGAAATGTTCATTTGCTTTGGCCTTTGTCCCCCTGTTTACATATCTGATTAGGCCAGAAGCAAGTTCCAAAACACAGCTTCCCAAACACAGCCATAATTCTGGATCTTCTATCTCCCAATCATGCAGTATGGAAAGCTTATCAAATCTCCCTTGTTCTGTTTTTAGGAATAAGAATGATATATACTGTATTAATATTTTATTTTTTATTATTAATGATCATGCCTATAGGGATCTGATAGAAGCAGAGACTAGAATTACAATATCATAGGAGCTGCAATTGGTAGGTGCCTTGGAGGGCAACCTTACTGCAAGACATTCATTTCTTGGAGCTTTCTACAAAGGAAAATCCAGCATCACTGGGTATGCTATTCTAGAATTGTCTGCAGCCTATTTCCTTAGACTAGTCCACCAATACTGAGGCCACCAATCCTCACGCTAAGGTAACCAGAAGACTTTTCCTGCAAAGAAGACTTGTTTGCATGAAAGCAGGAGCATCTCTATAAATCAGTATTTTTCAAGCTCAGTAACTTTCAGTAAATTTTAACTTGAATCCTGCAATTTAAAATCCATACATCTTAAAGTTGTTAAGATCAGGACTTTTCCCCCTGCAGCTTCTGCTTCTTGCTCCGCTTCTTCGCTGGTAGTAAGTGGCGGTGTGGCCGAGGAGCCGGCAGCTGGCTGGTGGGAAGCCAGTGGGCTGCTTTTAGAGCCTGAAGCCCCACGGAGCCTGCATGAGAGGCAGGCGGGCCTGGGTGGAAGTTTAAGTTTAAGTTTTAAGTTTTATTTTATTTATATGCCGCCCTATTCCCTAAAAGGGACTCAGGGCGGCGAACAACTTAAACGGGAAGGGGAAACATACAAGTACAAAATAAACATTAAAAATGACCAACAACCACACCTGTTGAGAGGGGAGGAGAGATCATCAACCCCAGGCCTACTGACACAGCCAGGTTTTAACGGCTTTTCAGAAAGCAGGGAGAGAGGTGAGGGTCCGAATCTCCGCGGGGAGTTAGTTCCAAAGGGCCGGAGCTGCAACAGAGAAGGCCCTCCCCCGGGTCGTAGCCAGATGGCATTGGCTGGTGGATGGAACCCGGAGGAGGCCGGCCCTGTGCGATCTAATGGGTCTTTGGGAGGTAATTGGCAGCAGGCGGTCTCTCAAATACCAAGTTTAAGTTTTATTAAAGCATTCTCCTGCAGCGAGGGCTCTGCCTTTGCAGAAAGGGAGCAGGTGCATGTGCAGCAGCCCCGGGATGTCCGCTTGCCCTCCTACAGCATCACCGCTGCCGCCTCTCTCAGCTCCAGCACAGCATCTGCATTTCTACCAAGGGCTGCCCACTGGATAGGCTAGGCTGGACGCTGATCTCAGAAGGCAAGCGGGCATGGGGATCCGTTGGTAAGGCCAGGTGGAAGGCAAGGAAGCATGGCAAGGCCACAGGGAAGGGAGTAGGCTGCTTGCTCCCTTCCCCACAGCCCTGCCATGCTTCCCTGCCTCCAGGAAGCATTCCACTTGCCTGCTTTCACAAGCTGGGCATGGGGACGTTGGGAAGGCCACATGGAAGGCAGGGAAGCATGACAGGTCCGTGGGGAAGAGGGAAGGGGCAGCTAGCTAAGCCACAACTCGCAGTCTTACTTAGCAGACAGATCAGGGGCACAGCGCTTCAGATAGGCAAGCTGCAGAGTAGAGACTGGGTAGGGTGGAGCAAGCGAGCGGTAACCAAGTAACCGGTTTGTAGGCAAAATGGCCTCTCCTGGCTGTCCGGAAATATGAAAAATCAGCTGGCTGGCACGCAAATGCTGATGGCTGGCGTGCCACCCAAAATGGCTCCACGTGCCACCTGTGGCACGTGTGCCATAGGTTCGCCATCACAGGTATATTACGATTTGAATTGTATTAAGAATTATCTTAGTACTTAGTACTTAGTTCAAGATTCTAAAGAAGCTCTCTGCATAGATGTCCAATCTAAGTGACAGCAAAATTAAAAAAAAACATAAATTATATGACAGATGCTGCTTCCTTTTTACTTGCACTATGACATCACACTAAGGGGATAGAGTTTGTATTCACATGTCAAATTTTATGTTTCATTGCATCTTCTCCCATTTTTCCTGAACATTTTTAAAGCAAACTTTTGACTGTTGAATAGTGTGTTCTATTCCCAAAAATCAAAATAATAAACCCAGAGCATGAACCAACGTTGAGAGTGCCTGAGATAAAATTTTAGATATTTTGGCCAGTAAGATACCAATTAGTTGTTACATAGAAAAGAAGAAACAGCACTGCTTTGCCTTCTGTTTCAGGAAATGCATTTGGAAACTCTAGTTAGACATGCAACAATATATTATACACATACTGTCTGTCTTTTCTAGGCTCCCAACTGAGGGGAAATCTGTTCTATTTTCTGACTTTTAATGCTACAAGAATTATATCAATGACCTGCTGCCTGCAACTAGATCGTTTATTTCTAACTGGAATCTGAGTTTTCTGATTCTATATTTGGTCAGTATAAAGCAGTGACACTATTACCACTTACTGGTTGAGAAATTAAAGTGAAATCCAGATATCTTAAAATCGGCAAAATTGAGAAACACTGCTGTAAGCAACTTCCATTTCTAATATGTCTGTGATTCTGATGTGCTAAACTAGAAATTGTAAGCTTTGCTGTGCTGATGACATTCAAAATGAAGTGCAAGGTTTACCAATAAAAGTCAAGGAGTATAGTTTAAAAAAATTAAAATTAAGGAAGACCATACCAGTGACAGAAGGTAAAACAATCAGTCTTAGAATTGATAATATAGATACAGAAAAAGTATTATCTTTTGTCTTTTAAGATCAACTGTCAACAGTAATGAAAGAAGCAGTCAAGAGATACCCTTCTTTACAGACGAGTACTTGCTAAGCAGCCATGAAGGCCACAGGAAAGATATTCAGATGTTGTGATGTGTTTATATCAGAGGTGGGTTCCTACCAGTTTGGTAGAACCAGTTCATCAAATCTACCGAACCAGTTAGAAGGGGTTCCACCAGAAAGCAGGCCACACCTACAGGAGAGGTTCCAAAAATTTTGGAAACCCACCACACACACACACACACACACACACACACACACACACACACAGACAAACAGACAGACAGACAGACTCACACAGAGAGAGAAAGAGAAAGAGAAAGAAAGGAAGAAAGAAAGAAATAAAAAAAGAAAAAAAGAAAGAAAAAGTGAGAAAGAGATGAAAGAAAAAAAGGAAAAAGGGACATAGAGACAAAAGGAAGGAGAGAGAGACAGAGAGAGAGAGAGAGAGGAAGAAAACACATGACCGGCAAGCCACTCCCACCAGGTCACATGGCAGGTAAGCCACTCCCACAAAGGAGGCCACACCCACAGAGTAGGTTCAAAAAATTTTTGAAATCCACCACTGGTTTATATCTACTGTACAAAGAGTGAGACACTGTGAAAATGCAAGTTGGATTTTGAAAAAGCAGGAAAAGAAAATTATTGCCATTTCTCCATGGATACAGCAGGATGGCTCAGGAGTGGGTATTCTCATAGCCTGATTGGTCAAGAGTTAATAATTCAGAAGCCATGCCTATGATTCTCCTCTTCCTTGACCAAGTTTATCTCAGTCTGATCTAAGAGAAGAAGTAATTTCCTTGGCTCCACTTCTGAATTATTATTAGTCTATGGACAAAGCTTAAATTTAACAAAATTGGACATTTGAGATTCTAAAATAGTTGGGAGTAATAGAGAGGCAGCCTACAGTTGCCGCCTGATCTGTGGGGCTGTCTTACCCCTCAAGGGGAATCCCCTGACTGGGCTAGTCTCAGGGAGCAGAGGAATCGCAGAGATTGTGTGGCTCCCTTAAATTCAGCAGCTGGACTTTAGGAGACCTCGGCGAGCAGTGAAGCAAGGCATCATGGCCATTTTGATACCTCCAACAGTAAGGTCTCATTGCGGTGGCCATTTTAAGTGCCACCACATGGAGAAGCAAGTGGCAAAGGGGAAAAAAAGGCCTGGAAGGCTCCCAGTGCTGGAAATGTCTTTAGAGCTATTCTAAGGGCTGTGAGTACAAAGTCTGGCATAGCTATGGCCAACAATTGCTCCATTAGGCAGCTAGGCACTTCCAGGGCCCAAAGCCAGGATAGACACCCCCCCCCCTGAAAGCCAAGGCCAAATGCAAGGGAGGCAGGGCACCTGCGGTCCAACGCCAATCCAGAGCAGTGGAGAGGAATGAACAACGCAGGCAGAAAGCCTTAGAAAAGAGGGTAGCCAGAGCAGAGAAACAAATAGCTTCTGCAGCCCATAGTGTCAGCCCACCTACTCATAGATCCAAATCTATTGACAGGGAAAGGGCCATCCATTCTATTTCTCCTTCTCCCCAACATTCAAGGAGGGGAAGAGAAGTTTCGTTGTCCTGTCCTTTGTCTGGTAGAGATGTGGGAGCACTTCAGGGGGGTTCCTTTGATTGCCTCATGCTTCTTTGGCTCCACAAGGATCACCTAATTCTAGGGATGTCCCCCCCTCCCAAGGATGAATCCCTCCCTGAAGATTTCATGCAGAATATTCCTGAGTGCATGCAACAACTGATTGCTCAGGCCATTTCACATGGCATTGCTTCTGGCCTACGCCATGAAGACAAGGCCCAAGCCAAACAACCTGTAGGCAAGGAACCTAGCTCCACTCACAGCAGGGAAACCAGGATTCCTATGGAGGTCAGGCCTGCCTCACCCTCAGTGGCCAGTGAGACATCCCTATTGGGGGAGGAGCCCCAGAGGGATCTAGACCTAACTGAAGATGAGGAATCACCTAAACCAGACCCTCCTGCCTTTTCTGGTTGTTTTCCTCTTTCGCTGTTTAAGTCACTCCTTCGCAAGGCCAAAGCTATAGCTGATTTGGAGTTACCTGTCCAGGTTCCTCCTACCTAAACTCCTGCAGCTCAGCCCCAGCCAGCCAAGAAAGGTATCCTATTCTCTCAGCCGAACCGGACAAGGAGGAGATACCTGCCCCACAGCTATAGAAGTAGTGAAAAGTCAGTGGGCCTGTCCAAGGGCATTGTCCAACCCAGAGGGTACTGATCGCTGATTCTATAACATGGATCAAGCATTCATTTACATTCTTCAGGTTCCGACTGTTGATGCACCAGTGGCGTCCCTGGCTACACCTTCTGTCCTAGTGGCAGAGGATATTGCGGACAACCTCAAACCTGAGGTCAGGAAGGCGGAGCTCACCCTCTGCAAAAACTTTTAAGTGGACCGTTCTTCAATAGAACATCCTTGTTGTGGCTATAACAGGTTCAAGACTGAATCTCCCCCCAGGACTCATGCCTCCAGCAGGACTTTAATAAACTGCTGGCTGCCATCCAGTTCTCAGTGGACACCATCCTCACAGCAGTGAAGTTCGCTTCCCAGGCCTTGTCATCGTCAGTTGCCACCAGATGTCTGGTCTGGTTGCTCAACTGGCAGGCAGATGTGATTCCTCGGGATCATTACATTGGTGGTTGCCTCACCATCTTTGCGGAAGCCTGGGAGGCAGTCACCACAGACGCATGAGTACTTAGCACAGTATGTGAGGGGCTCAGCCTCGAGTTCTTTTCCTTCCCCGCACAATTGCTCCAGGGTCTTCTCCATGTCCAAGGTCAGGGAAATGCATAAACCTATGAGAAAGGCCATCACTCATTCAGGCAATAGAACTGATCCCAGAAGCAGAGAAGGGGTTGGGGTTTTACTCCAACCTCTTTGTGGTCCCTAAAGCATCAGGGGGTTGGAGGGCTATACTAGACCTGAAATTCCTCAACTGCCACCTGGTGTATCGCAGATTTAAGATGTCATCATTGAAATTTATTTTAGCAGGCATCAAAGAGTGTGACTACCTGGCCTCCAGTGACTTAACTGAGGCATACCTGCATATTTTGATATTTTCAAATCATAGGAAATTCCTTAGATTTTTGTATGCAGGTATACATTACCAATACAATGCACTCCCATTAGATGCCCCGGACCTTCACTAAAGTGTTGGCAGTGGTGGCGAACAGCCCCAGTAAGAATCCAGTGCTATCTTGGCGACGTCCTCATCCAAGCATCAATGGCGGCCTGGGCTCGACACAACCTACAGCTGACAATACAGACATTGCAAACTCTGGTTCTCGGTGAATGTTCAAAAAAGCCACCAACCCGTCTTGAGACTTTAGCACCTGGGGGCGGTCATCGACACGGTCCATCACTGGACTCCTGGGATAGCCTTGTCCAACTAATACATCAGGTACATCAGGCTCGGTCGGTGTCTGTATTCACATTATCCAGCCTTATAGGAAAAAATGATTTTCTGCATAGGGATCGTGCCCTGCGTCCACTTACACTCCAGACTGCAATGGCCCTGATTCCATTCCGCTGGCATTCCGCCGGCATTGGTGCGCATTTCTCTACAGGTTCTTCTGTCCCTACAATGGTGGATGTCTCCAGTCCTAAGTTTGGTATCCAAGATTTGCGAGATACCCCATCTAACACTAACCACAGATGCCAGCCTTTATGGTTGGGTACCGGTGCTAGAGAAACAGCTAGAGCAGGGATGGTGGATGGAGGCCGACCTCCTTCACAACATAAATTGGTTAGAGTGTAAAGCGGCTCACCTAGCACTACTCCACTTCAAGACCCAGCTCAAGGGCCAACATGTGCTCCTGCTCATGGACAATGTGGCAGCAAAAGCCCATGTAAACCGGTAAGGGGGCACTCACTGAAAGTTCCTATGGGTCAAGGCCCTGAGACTAGGTACATGGGCGGAGACACATCTGGAATCGATTGTGGCAGAGCACCTTTCGGGAACAGAGAACCTGCAGGCCCACTGTGGACCATGGGGAGTGGCAGTTGCAACCCGAGCTGTTCCAGCAGATTTGCCATCGCTTCAGGACGCCAGTGGTCAACCTTTTTGCCACATTCGTGAATGCCCATCTCTCAATTCCCATCACATGGAGCAGAGGATGTAGATGTGTTTTGTTGCCGCTGGCCGGCAGGCCTTCTCTATGCCTTCCCTTCCCTCCCTCTCCTCCCAGGGGTGATCAGGAAACTAGAGACAGAGGGGGCAGAGATAGTGCTAGTAGCTCCACACTGGCCCAGGAGGGCATGGTTTGAGGACCTTGTCTGCCTGTCAGTGTTCCCCCTCCCCCATGTAGGATTCCTCAGGATCAGATCGTCTTGTGCCAGGGGGTCTTGCTCCACCCGGAGCACCAGTTCCAGCTGAAAGGCGGATCCTGGGGATGGCGAACATCTCAGATGGATAATTGGGACCCTCAACAATGCATATCTACAATGCAACCTGGTCGGCGTTTGCTAGGTGGTGTGGGGTAAAGGTCATAGACCCCCTACAGGCATTCCCCCCACAGGTCCTGGAGTTCCTCCAAGACGGCTTGGAACGAGGCTTAGTACATAACACCCTAAGGCGTCAGGTGGCCTCCATTTCCATGGTTCTGGGGGATGGTCATTACCCTCCCTTAGCCCACCAGCCAATCATCCGGTGTTTTCTTTTTTTCAAAGAATTTTTATTTTATTATTCTCTAACATACTATTTTAGGTATACATTGACATAATTGGTATTCTTCTTTACATTTATCATTCTTATACATTTATTATTTCATTTAATAAGTTATAATGTACAATTTGGGTTGCTTTATTTACCATCCCTTCCTCTTTTTGTAATACTTTCTTGTTTTCCCTTTCTTTTCTTCCTCCATTCTCTTTTTCCCTTCTTCTTCTCCTTCTCCTCCCTCCTTCCCTTTCTCCTACTCCTGTTCTTCCCCTTCCTACCCTCTCTCCTTTTCTTTCTACCCCTTCCATCGTCCTCTCTTTACCTCTTTCTTCTCCCCCCGTCTTCCTTTCTTTCTCTCCTCCTCTCTCCCTTTCTTTTTCTATTATTGTTGGTGTATATTTCAAAACTTAGTTTATATTTCCTTGGGATGGTATTTCCGTCAGCCCAGATATAATTTAGTATCATTTCTTATTCCCTTACCTTAACTAGTCTACCCTAGATATGTCCCCCCCCTTTGTATGTCATTCTTGAATATATACTTATATGTTTAATATTTTCTTTTCTGTTTTCCTCTTATCTCCCCCCCCCGCCTTTCCATTTAATAGTGCGTCATCTGGGTACTTTATCTTCTCCTTACTTTCTATTCTAGTTTGCTTTCTCTAGCCAGTCATAGAACCTTCCCCATGTCTTGAAGTACTCGATTCCTTTTTATCCTTTATTTTCATTGTAATCTATTCATCTCTGCACAATCTAATATCTTTTTTATTATCTCTTCATCTGTTGGTAGCTTATTTAATTTCCAATTTTGGGCAAATACAATTCTCGCTGCTATAATTACATGTATAATCAAATAAGTATCCTCTTTCTTGAATTTCTCTGGGATAATACTTAGTAAAAATATCTCTGGTCTAAATTCTATTTCTTGTTGTAACATTTTCTTTAACCATACTCTTATTTTAGTCCAATATTTCCTTGCTTCTGCATATGTCCATCACATGTGGTAGTATGAACCTATTGCTTGTTGGCATTTCCAGCATTTCGCTGCTTGTCTTTAAACATCTTGGCTAGTTTTCCCGGTGATATGTGCCATCTGTAAAACATTTTATATAAGTTTTCTTTGTAAGCTGTTGAGAAGTTTATAATTCCTTTCCCATAGTTGTTGCCACTTTTCTAGTTCAATCCTATGGCCAAAATTCTTTGCTCAAGTTAACATTGTATCTTTTACCACTTCTTCTTCTAGCATAGTTCTTAATAGGTAGCTATATAATTCCTTGATTATTCTTTCTCCCGTTCCCATAAGTATCTTATTCAACTCCGAACTTCCTAAGTTAAAACCATACTTCCTTTTATCTTTTTCATATCTTGATTGTATTTGCAATTGTGAAAACCAATATATCAATTCTTTGTTTTTATAATTCTTCTTTTTTTTAGTTCCCCCCTTTCTGTTAAGATATCTTTGTATCTAATATTTTTCATATTACTAATATTTGGATGTGTCAATGCTTCCATTGTTGAAAGTCACATTGGTATTTCTGAATAATGTTCACTCTCTCCCATATTATTAATAATCCATTCCTTACATAATGAAATTATGAAATTGAAAATAGCTATGTGCCCTACTTTTATCATGCCACAAAAAAGCATGCCAACCCAGTTGCAAATCATGCCCCTCCAGTGTCAATAATCTTGTATTTCTCAGTAAAATCCATTCTTTCATCCAAGCTAGACCCACTGCTAATGCTTAAGGTGGCCTTCCTAGTGGCGGTCACCTCCGCCAGGCGCATTTCAGAACTTGGAGCTCTGTCATCTTGTGCTAACCTATGATCTTTCACGAAAACAGAGTGGTGCTTCAATTAGACCCAATCTTTCTCCTAAAAGTCAACTCTCTCTTTCACAGATCACAGGAGGTGGTCCTCCCGGATTTCTGTCCTGGGCTATCAGGGGAGAGTTGGCCCAGGACAGAATCTATGTCAATGGCATAGATTGGATGTTCATAGGGCCCTACGAATCTACCTAAAGAAGACAGCCCCGTTCTGTAGTTCGGAGGCTCTCTTCGTTTCCTTTCAGCCTTCCTCCATGGGTGCTAGAGAGTGTCTCCTGCCACGATCAGGAGGTGGTTGAGAGGGACTATTGTAAAGACCTACGAGGTGCAACATCTACCAGACCCAGAAGGAATTTGCATATTCCATGAGAAGTGCTGCTACCTCGCAGCCTGGAACACTAGTGCACCAATAGAGGACATCTGCAAAGCGGTGGCCTGATCCTCGCCATCTCCTTCTATTCGACACTGTTGGCTGGACGCTTTTGTGTCCTCTGATGCATCTTTCGGCTGCAGAGTACTTCAACAAGTCGTACACTCACCTAGACGGACAGAACAGTCTTAGTGGCCCACTCTGAGGACATTAACTCTGGTACGTCCCACTCCTGAGCCGTCCTGCTGCATTTATGGAAAACATATGTTGTCTTACTTGAATGTTGATTCTCATGGAACAGCAGGACAGCTCAGGTTCCTCCCAGTTGCAGCTGGCTGCTAGCTAGTGGGAGACGGGAGAGGGCTCTATTGTTTGTTTTCCCTTATTTATTTCAGATCCTGGAAGCTATGATCTCATTAAACTGGACCAAGGAAGAGGAGAGTCATAGGCATGGCTTCTGAATTATTGACTCAGTCCCTCGACCAATCAGGCTATGAGAATACCCACTCCTGAGCCGTCCTGCTGTTCCATGAGAATCAACGTTCAGGTAAAACAATATATGTTTTGAACATTCGTGTTGGAGAAGATTCCTGGGAATACTGTGCACATCCAAAACAAACAAACAAACAAACAAATAAATAGTTCATTAAAGAAATTATCACAGAGTTCATGCAAAGTACAAATGATCAGGGATTAAATTACGCTATTTCATATAGAATAGGTAAAGACCTAGATTTCTAGAAAAGGTCTGATAAAGGTAGAGGAAAGAGAAGATAAACTGCAGCAAGATAGACTCAATTAAAGTAGCAATAAGCATATTGTTTGAAGACCTGAAAGACCATATCAGGGACAGATCATGCAGAAAAAGCTATGTATGTGGTTGCTAAGATTCAAGACTGATGGCACATTATTAATCAGATGGGATTTCATTGCGTGTTATCAAGAGATGAATTATTGGATAGAAGAAACCTGGGAGAAGAATCATCAAAAGCTTGCTGGTTCTAGCTCAGACCATCCCTTCAAGAGAGATACATAAAATTAAGCCCCCCCCCTCCATGAGAAGCAATTCAGGAATAAAAATAATGTACTGTAGGTGTCTATTCCTCTTGCTTCTGAATGGTTACCTTCTTTGCAATAGACCATCTGCCACCAAATTGTGAATGGACACAGAATAGGAATAAGATGTTGTTAAAAATCCTGTCTCTTACTGTTTCCATTATGGACTAGAATTCCAATTTATTTTCATCATTGATATATCATCATCATCTTGTGTATGTGTGTGTGTGTGTGTGTGTGTGTGTGTGTGTGTACCATACCAATATGATTCTTTCTTCACAGAGCTGCCCTTGTGTTTCAGCTTGGAATTCAACTGGTTCAAGTTCTGTGTCTCCATTTAGAGGCAATTGTTATTGGTTTCTTTTTTCATCCAGTGCTCCAGTTCAAAAAAGCAGAGCTTTGTCATTATTATTGCTGCGGGGACAGAAAATAACTGAAGGGCTTATTTCTGTCAAATTATTTGCCTCTTCTTTTGTCCCTTCCTGTGACCTTAAAAGTCATTTGCATAAGTGAAACCAGTTGAAACAAAGTCTAACGGTGAGAGGAATCAAACTTTTATCTTCTGAAAAATAATATCTAGCTAAAATTTTATTTGATCGTGCTTCCAGCAGTTCTCTGATGTTAAGCATCAAATTGTATTGAGGCTGTATTCAAGTAGATACATTTATTTCTAAAAGTAGGATTTTTAAAAACTATTCTGAGAATAAAAGAAAAAAAAGCTTAATATGGACCACATTTTATTTGAGTTAAACAAACAGGTTTTGATTTCAGTTATTGATAGACTACAGAATGGAAAAATAATACAAACTCACATATTTTACATTTTAAACTTCTAGTAAAAATCTACATTTGCATTCATGCTCCATTTTTCTAACTACATTATGTAATCCCTTTTGACTCTTGGTCAGTAAAACATTTTATTCAGTGTTTTACGTAAAATCATTCTTATATGGTGTCTTATGTTCCATTACAATTTAAAGACTGCTAAGTCAGAAACAATCTGTCTTGAGTAGTTCCAAAGTATGAATCTACAATTTCATATCCCTCCTAAATAGACTTTGCAAAATCCTTTACAAGGCTTCCACGATTCACTGTAGGAGTTTGGTGTTGTCACAGAATATTAAAAAAATGCCAGTCAATATTTGGCGAAGTATATATTAATTTTAATTAACAGATCTTGGCATGTTTCCAGGCAAATCATGAAAAGTAAATTTTGTCTACTTACAGCTAACGTCGCAGTGATATTGGAAGTAGGAAATGGGTCTCCGTACTCCCAAACTGAGTTCTCCACGTTATAAGGCTCCGAAAGGAGCTAATATCACCCTGGAGGGGTGGTGAAATAAAGAGGGGCACCCCACGGTCACGAAGAGTCACAATCTCTCCTGCTTGACCCAGAATTTTTTCCCTCTCCTTCATGACAAGGAGAAGATGACTACCATGAAGCCAAAAATGACTACCGTGAAGCTGGGACAGCCAAAGCAACAAAGAAAGCACAGGAACTGTGTAAATGAACAGTGAATGGAACTGGGTGAGAAGATTCCTTTTTTTACTCAAACTTAACCTTGAAAAGAGGGAAAAATCCAAAAGAGACTCTTAACTATTTATTAAAGCGGCGAATAATTACATAGAGAAAAACTACATACCCAAAAGAAAAGAACTGATAGAGGAAAAGTTTAAAATGTCAAAGTACAGAAAATTGGATGGCTAGATTGGATAAGCGTTATTTTGGAAAGGTATTTCATATTGTTGGATCTATCTACTTTAATAATTGACTTTGCTTTTATAAATTGAATTTAAATTTAAATAGCTGTTAGAATTGAGAACAATGTTGAAAACTAAGCTGAGAGCGCCAGCTACTGACAAAGGAAAATATACCATACTCTACAACTCTGGGAAAAATTTTGATTAGAAAGGTAAACATTTATTTGGAGAACTGTGGTGATATTTATTGTTCTATAATTATCTACCTTACGACTATGAGAGGTTCAGTAGTGAGAACAAGGAAGATACCTGTAAAGCAATTTTTGAATGCTATTATACTTGTAGAGGGACATAAGATATTTGGAGAGTTTCTTGGACTACTTGAATGTCTGATTGAATAACCCTGAGATATAAAAGAACTGTGACTATAGTATTCTTTGAGGAGTAACATTAGTCCTGAACATATGGTTGTTGAAATTTTGAGTAAAAATGTACCTTATTAAAATAAGACAAGGTGCTCCATATGGGGGAAATGACTGGAAGTGCAAAAGAAATATTGATGATGTTCAAAAGCATTAAGGACTCTATGAACTTTAGGGAGATAAACAATTTAATGCAACACATAGATGATAAAATAGAAAATATTCTACAAGGGATAATGAATAAAGACCAAGATGCCAGGAGAGGAGACAATGGAAAGAATGGTGGAAAAGACAGAACATATAAATCAACAAGCAAAACAAGAAGATAATAAATATCATACTGATTAATGAAACAAATAAGGGGGAAAGTATCTTAAGAGATTTAAAAATGGAATAGGAAGATAGCATTGAAAAAGAGATAGGGTTTGGGCAAATACCCTGAAGGCTTGGCAGTATAAGAGTATAGAGATGGGAAGAATACTTAGACTTTCTTGAATTTTCCCCCCTTCTTTAATATAATGGGAACCTGATTAAAAGTTAGAATAGAAGTAGAAATAAAGATAAACATATTATAAAAGTAATAAATAGATGGAAGATTAGAGTTTGAAAGATGATTTTAATATGCATGTTTAAATAATATGGTGATTGTTGTCATGATGGAGTAAGGGAATTGGATTTTAATACAATATGTATACTATACTAGGATTAGTAAGGATGGCCGGATTAAATAGAATAAATTGAAGAATTAAATGGAAAGATTAGAGGTTGAAAGTTAATAATATTATGCATGCTTAGACAATGTTGCTTAATATATTAACATTGTTTAATAATGTTGTCTTAATACAAATAGGAGTATTAATATTAGGACTAAGTTTAATTAATGTAACAAAAATATTGATATTAGTATTGTTATTTGTATCAAAATACCCCAATGCCACACGGTTCATGAATTTATATATACATGTATGTATATGTAATGTATATATGTATGTATGTGTATGTATGTATGTATGTATGTATGTATGTATGTACAGGTGAAACTCGAAAAATTAGAATATCATGCAAAAGTTCAATTATTTCAGTAATGCAACTTAAAAGGTGAAACTAATATATGAGATAGACTCATTAGATGCAAAGCAAGATAGTTCAAGCTGTGATTTGTCATAATTATGATGATTATGGCTTACAGCTCATGAAATTCCCAAATCCACAATCTCAGAAAATTAGAATATTACATGCAATCAATAAAACAAGGATTGTACATAGAACAATATCAGACCTCTGAAAAGTATAAGCATGCATATGTACTCAGTACTTGGTTTGGGCCCCTTTTGTAGCAATTACTGCCTCAATGCAGCATGGCATGGAAGCTATCAGCCTGTGGCACTGCTGAGGTGTTATGGAAGACCAGGATGCTTCAATAGCAGCCTTCACCTCTTCTTCATTGTTCAGTCTCATCATCTTTCTCTTGGCAATGCCCCATAGATTCTCTATGGGGTTCATGTCAGGCGAGTTTGCTGTCCAATGAAGCACAGTAATCCCATGGTCATTGAACCAGGTTTTGGTGCTTTTGGCAGTGTGGGCAGGTGCCAAGTCCTGCTGGAAAATGAAGTCAGCATCCCCATAAAGCTTGTCTGCGGAAGGAAGCATGAAGTGCTCCAAAATCTCCTGGTAGACGGCTGCATTGACCCTGGGCTTAATGAAGCACAGTGGACCAACACCAGCAGATGACATGGCTCCCCAAATCAACACAGACTGTGGAAATGTCACACTGGACTTCAAGCATCTTGCAGTGTGTGCCTCTCCATTCTTCCTCCATACTCTGGGTCCTTGGTTTCCAAATGAGATGCAAAAGTTGCTTTCATCAGAAAAGAGGACTTTGGACCACCGAGCAACAGACCAGGTCTGTTTTTCTTTAGCCTAGGTAAGACGCTTCTGACGTTGTTTGTTGTTCAGGAGCGGCTTGACAAGAGGAATACAACATTTGAAGCTCATGTTTAGGATCTGTCTGCGTGTGGTGGCTCTTGTCTGTTGATGACACTTTCATGATTTGGCCACACGGGAAAGAAAAACTGGACAATTTCCTCACACATCTCAACAGCCTACACCCCAAAATACAATTCACTATGGAAATAGAAGCAAACAACCAACTTCCATTTCTGGACGTCCTAATCTACAAAAAACCAAATGGCTCCCTAGGATACACCATCTACCGGAAAAAAAAACACACCAACAGCTACTTAAACGCACAATCCCATCACCACCCTGCACAGATCACCTCTATAGCCACGGGTCTCATCTCCAGAACCAAATGCCTAGCCGACAAAGACCATCTGAAAACTGAATTACACACTCTCACAAACATAATAATCTCCAACCAATTCCTAAGAAAAACAATTACCAACCTAATCCAAAGGGAGACTCCCCCCAAGAACCGAGACACAGAACAGGACAATGGCATCGCTTTCCTCCCTTACATCAAAGGCACCACAGATAAAATCAGCAAAATTCTCCACAAACACAACATCAAGACAGCCTTCAACACTGACCAAAAAATAGCCAATATCTTAAGAAACCCCAAAGACAAAATCCAGCTGGAAAACCAGGCAGTCTACAAAATACCATACAAAATCTGCCCTGCAACATACATAGGACAAACGAACAGGAGAATAAATGCACGCACCGCAGAGCACAAGAACGCAGTAAGAAAAAAAGAAAATACTTCCTCCCTTTTCCAGCACCTTAAAGCTACAGGACATGAAATTAATTTTGAAGGAACCAGGTTAATCTCCAAAACAGAACACTTCAACAAGAGAATAATTATGGAAGCTATTGAAATAGAGAAATACCCCCACAGCATGAATAAACGTGACGATACCTCCCACCTACCAGACATCTGGAAACCAGCCTAGTCAACAAACGAGCCCCACCCACCACCCAGACCATTACAACACAAAACAACAACGGACACACAGCCAGCACCAATCAGCACTAATTTACCAATCATGATACAACCATACAACCAATCAATCCATGTACTGAAACAAAGCCAGCACTCCACACACACCCCACCAAGATTTATAGAAAGACGGCAGCTCCAACCACGCTTTAAGCCGAAAACACCAGCCTGAGACCTCGCTGAAACGTTGGCGAGTGAGACCTCGCTGAAATGTTGCCAAGACAATCTCAATCTTACATGGGAAAAGACCCAAATACAACAAGACCAGCATACCTACACCCGTAAAAATCTACGAATACGCACGCGCACACACACACACACACACACACACACATTTACTGCCTTTGTAATCAAATCTATTACCTTGACTAATAAAGGAGAATATTTGTAGCTCAGGGTTGATATGATGGTTTTGGGTGTTCTCTGAGCAACTGATGATGTTATCTAGTTTGGCCAATGAAACGTTTGCAAGAAAACAAGCAAGCTCCGAGAGCACCAAGGACCCTTTATTACCTTGACTCTTTTGACCCTCTTTCCTGTGGTTATGAAGGGCAGGGAGGGGATGCTTATCTGTACTGGATGTATACAGATAAAGGGATAGGGTGATCCGTGACACAACGGATCAGAGGAAAAGGGTATTAAAAATAGTTCAAATTTATCTTAAGTATCAAATATAGGAGATACACTTCTGCTACATCCCTACTGTCCCATCTCACTGAACAGGATTATAGCAGTATAGCAGCAACTGTTGTTTTTAAGAATATTGGCTGTTATTTTTTGGCCAAAGATCTGCCTTTAGATGATAATCAAGATTTCTCTTCAGAAGAATGTCCTAAATTCCTCATTGTAAAGAAATTTAGCAATTATTTTGTTATGAGAGAAAAGGGGGGGGGGGAACTACGAGAAACAATTCCATTTGGACAGGCCTTCCAGATGCTACCATTCTACCTTACTATGAAAAAGCAGCATTCCGGAATCCTGCTTGAGGTTGGGCTAAAACCAAGATGACTTCCCGCTCTATTGTGATTGATTGATTGAATAACCATAACAGTCATAAATAACCATAAAAATATATTCTAATGAAAGTTCACTATCTTACCAAAGCCTAATTCTAACCCAAGTTTCTCCTTAGCCACTTTAAAGTGTGTGGTCTTCAAGTCCCAAAAGTCCATAGATGTTAAAATAGCTGATACTGAGAAACATGGACCTAAGCATAATTTCATCAGAACACTATTACAAGCATCAATCTTAAGCAGTATCTCAGATCTTACTCCCATGAGCAAACCTTTACCTTTTAAAACTTTTATTAGCCATAAAAGCATATCATGAAGCCTACCATTGCCCTAATATTGAGCACAGATCTAACACTGATCATAGACCCCAACTCTAAATCCAATTTTATTTTAACATTGTTAGGAAACACCCAGCCAGGCAAGGGAGAGGCCTCAAGAACAGAGTCAGCCTCAAATCCTTGTTCAGTCACAAGAGATCCAAAATGACTCCAGTTTAAGCTCCACAGTCCTTTATTTATCTGTTCCAAGGCTGAAGTTGATAGTCTGGGAGATTCCTATATAATAGGAAAAATATAATATTGTAGCAAGTTTGAATTCGACCCATTTTGTCTGATGGTTTGTGCCTGACAAATACTAATACAAATGTTTACTCTAACTCTAGTAATCATCATTAGATGTAATATAGGTAGTCCTTGACTTAATAGCCATAATTGAACCCAAAATTAATGTTTGCTAAATGAAACATTTATTAAGTGAGTTTTGCCCCATTTTATGAATTAAGTGAATCATTTTTAACTTAGTAATGCAGTTGTTAAGTGAATCTGACTTCCCAATTGACTTTGCTTGTCAGAAGGGGGCAAAAGCTGATCACATGACCCCAGGATACTGCAATTGTCATAAATAAGAACCAATTAACGAGCATCTGAATTTTGATCATGGGGATGTTGCATTGGTCATAAGTGTGAAAATCAGTCCTAAGTCCCTTTTTTGATTGCTGTTGTAACTCTGAATGGTCACTGAATGAACTGTTGTAAGTCAAGGACTACTTGTATAAATGTAATCCTACCTACCATTAACCATAAACAGTATTGTTTACTGTGACACTAAATTGAAGTGATTATACTGAGTCTGTTGACTATACTAACCTGAACCTCATTTCATCCTAGCCTCAATGCAAATGTTTTGTGTTTTGCTACAAGATGGAGGAAGTCGGGGGGGGGGATAAGATGGAATTGTGTCCCCTATAAGTCAAAAACCAATGCTGGATGATGTTGATATTGTGGGCAGGCAGATTTTAAAGGTTATATGGAACACATAACTGCTCCCCAATATCTCCTTTGTAGATGGTCACCTCACTCAGCTTAATGGTGGCTTAGCTGTAAGAAAATTTGATTTGATTCCTTTATACCCCTTTTACTGGTCCAAACAGCCATATTTGATTAAAATAGTAATGCTCTAAATATCTTTGATATATGTTAGGTTGATTTGGAGGGGGAGAAGAGGGAAAAGGTGTTAGATGTTTCTCTGTGTTGTGATTTCATACTCCAAATTAGAATCATGTGGTAGGCAGAGGGGATGCCATTGACGAGCAGGAGGAAGAATTGCTGCCAAGGCAACCGTCGGATAAAAGTAGCCTGAGTCCAGGACAGAATTGTAACATGAGCAGAGATTTCCCGTGAGCCCCTCCTCAGTTCACACATTCTACTGTTACAGCTTCACAATGAAGTAATAATATAGGTTTACGTGATTCTGGTTTCCTAGACTGGCTATTTGAAAGTGCTGATAAGCCACACAATTATATTTGGTAGAAGGATAAGAAACTGAATGATGACATGATGGATCTTCATGCACCAAGTATATTTTGATTGAGAAAAGCAGATCACCTATTCCAGGGAGCCCAAACAAAGGCTGAACTTATTTGTTTATTATAATTCTTTACTGAATGAAATAATATTGATTGCATTTTTATTTATTTATTTTTTATTGCTGGTAAGCTCCATTGCTATTCTAAAAGGGAGGATATAAATAATTGTAATAAATAAGTGTGACTAAGCTAAGATCCCAACCTTTGTCTCTACTTATTTCCACTTTTATTGTTTAATTAATTGTCGCATTAAACTGCAACCCAATGAATCCACATATTTTGTACTGACCGTTATCTTCACCAGTAGCACTTTGTTCATTTCTGCTTCATTTACTGTAGAGGTTTTTATGGGTTATTATAAAATGGATAATATCTATACATAATGTTAGGCTGAATGTGGAACATTTGACAATAAACAAGCTGTCTAGCAGGACATCTATACTAGCTGTTGTTGTTTTTTTTAGTTTCCTCCTAACCTTACACCGAGAAGCTTCCCTGGGAGATGAATGTGCCAGGTTAAGTTATCTGGGGCTCATAAAATCTTTTTTAGAAGATTGAAATAAAGTCAGTGCTTGCAGAAGACAAATCAATTGTGACATTTCTGAATAGAGTGCGATGCATTTAATTAGCAGAAGACATACTGGCAAATACTGAATTACCCAATAAATCAGTGGATGCTGGAACCCATATAGAGCTGGGAATCAGCTGTCTTGTGAGATGTACGGTAAGGGCTAATAGGGAGATCTGGTCATTTCTACTACATTTGCTACTAAATTTCATTTATTTAGACATTTACACATCAAGTTTTTATAATTATTTCAAAACACAAAATTCTGAAGCTTCTTCCCATCCAACAATGTTTGTTGTGGGATAGAAAAGGAGTGATGGGCATGATAGCATAAAGAACCATCTCTTGCTTTAAGTTTTCCAGTTGTGCAATTTAGTTTGTCCTTGTTTCAGATGGACTCTGGGGTGCTTGGCTGGAGTGCTAACAATAAGGACAATTTATAGGCTTGGGAAGCCTAATAGTTGTACTCCCAAGCATAAGATTGAAAGCATTGGGTTAGGATAGCAGCTGCTATTATCCTTGACCCTGGCAGTGTTTTGGTATGGTGTGCTACATCCAACAAAAGTTTGTTATGGTCCATGAATATCTAAGAAGAAGACCAAGTTAAGGGCCACTTCATGCTTTAAAAAAGCCTCTGTTTTTGGCACCCAGAATGTAACTGAAGGATCCTTGCAGTGAGATATAAAGCTGGATTGGGTGATGCTAAAAGTGATTCATAATCTCAAATTCCATCTCTATTTGCTTCTAATTTCATCCTATTTTTTTTCTTTTTCTTCTCCTGTTCATTGAGTTCCATTGTCAGCTTAATGGGAGTATATGGGGAACTCCAACTGCTTTAATTTAACTAGGTAATTTTTATTGCCATGAATAAAACATGGGTACCTATGGCATCTTGCTGCTTTCTCCCTTTTGTAGGTGTGTGCAGCATTTTAATATATGTACAAAAGGGGAAGAGCTTGTGTAATCATACTGCATGGCACTTCCTTTATCATGTGCCTTTTTCTACCACTACAGCTGCTGCTCTACAATCTATCTAATGATTTCAGATTCTGAACCATACTAGATATGCTTTCCTCCATCTCTCGGGACTGACCAAAGGAGCATTTGTTCCCTTTATTTATATTGCATTGCTCACCCCTATCCCAAAAGGACTAACAGATTAGGATGGCCTATAAATCACATCAATAAAGTGCACCATTTATAGTTCCATGCAGGTATCCTCCTCCTCCTCATTTGCAGTGATAATATTAAGCAGTTTATCTTCCAGGAACACACAAAGCTTTTCTTGCTATTCATTTAAATCTCTAGCCTTCTATTTTTATTCTTGTTATCACTGTATTACTGATAATAATTATTAAAATGATGCAAAATCATCATAAAATGGAAGAAAGCAAAGTTTGCAAATCTTCACATTCTGCTCAATTAACATCCTACATAGATGACATTTACTGCAAAATGGCAGGACAATTTTCTCATGGCATTGATCTCACTTGTGGAATTGTGCATCTGTATAACATGGTCATCCATCAGCAGTTAACATTGTTCAAACATGGCACTAATATTGGTTTCCTCAGTCACTGCTGATTCTCAGTATTACTGTTTTACTGTGCATCAGAAAAGGGAAGAGTTAGCAAATATTGTAATATGAATAAAACATATTCATTGTAAACTCATTTTGTAAATGATTCCAAATATAAAGCAAAGCCTAAATTTGGTCAGAGATGATTTATCCTTTTTTCTTTCTTTCTTTCCCTCCCTCCCTCCTTTTTTTCTTTACTTCTTTTCCTCCCTCCCTCCCTCTTTCCTTTCCTCCCTCCCTCCCTCCTTTCTTTTTTATTTATTTCCTTCCCTCTTTCCCTCCCTGCCCCCTCCTTCCTTCTTTCTTTCCCTCCCTTCCTCCCTCTTTTCTTCTTTCTTTCCTTACCTCCTTTCTTTTTTCTTTACTTCTTTCCCTTCCTCCCTCTTTCCTTTCCTCTCTCCCTCTTTCCTTCCCTCCCTTTTTCTTTCTTTCCCTCTCTCCTTCTCTCCTCCCTTCCTTCCTTCCTTTCCCCCCACAATATTCCGGATTGTTTTAGTCTTGGATAGGGTTTATATTTTAAGCTGCTTTACGGTTTGAAATATTATTTTTTATTCCCCTCTCTTCCCAAAAAGTTTCAAAAAATGTATGCAGACCTTAGTTTGCCCTATAAAGGTATTAATCAAGAGTTTTTTTTAAAAAAAATAATCAGATGAAGAGGCCATGGCTTTTCTGAGCGGACAGCCAACTTGTTTGATTTGTTGCTGTAGAAAAAAAATGCCTGAGAGTGGGAGGGTGACATGGAACATCCTTGTGTTCTCTTTAGGCAACAAAACATTATGGCAAATCTTCCATTCATTTCCAAAATACTGCATTCCGTTCTTTGCTTTATATTTTAAACTATAAATATCTCAAAATTCCACAAATCCTTTGCTGCAATGGGTTTAATCTTTAACAACTTTTCAGCTTTACCAGGAAGTGCCTAAAGAAAAGACTAATTCTTCATGTCACTTCCATCACAGCTCTGTAAGAATGAAAATTTCATGTCTCTAGAGCTGTTCATGAGCCTTCTTATGGATCTCCATCTGTATTTTAAATCTGATAATTTATTTCAGCCAACAGAACTTCAAAATATATTTTTTCTTTATAATTTCAAGTTCAGCTTGACATTTCAGATAGAGAGGGTGTACATGCATATGAACATGAGTGTGTGTATATATATGTGTGTATGCGAGAATATTATAGAGAGAGAGAGGGAGGAGAGGGAGAGGGGGGAAAGAGAAGGGAGAGAGGGAGGGAACATGCTAACAGCCTTATGGCATTTTAATTATTTTATTGAGCTGGCATTGGTTCAGGCTGCTTGCTGAATTTTTATAAATCCACTTTGGACTTAGATTTTACATTGTAAATGGGACCCTGGAGGCTGACTAATTAGAATCATGACTTAAAGCTATAAGAGTGTATTTATTGATTCAGCTCAGGAAAAGACCATGACAATCAAAAGCAAATATCTATCTCTCTTTTCATCCAAGGTTCAAAAGGTTAAGTACTGTTTGTTTCAGAGCCATGGCATTGGAAATGTAAGAGAGAAGCAATTAACATTTTAAAGTCATTTAGTATTATTATGTACTCTATTATTTGTAAGATTTTTCTCCTTGTTAGTTAATTAGGCTGCACATAGTATAGCATTACTATATGTGTGTGTGTGCATGTACACACAAACACACACACACAATTCAGTATATCTCTGAAAGAATAGACCTTTATGATTGACAGACATATATATTTTAAGATAGGCTTATTTAGAAAGACGATAAGCTTTCTATGAGCCAAAAGCAGCTCTATTGCTTTTATTTTTTTTAAAAAAGGGAAAAAAATATAGACTCAACTAGACAGAAGGTACACATTGTCTTTCCATATAAACTAGCCATACAATAACTCATTAAGACCACATTTAGAATACTGCATTCAGTTTTGATCACCATGATGTAAAAAAGAAGTTGAGACTCTAGAAAGAGTGCAGAAAAGAGAAGCAAAGATAATTAGGAAACAAGGCTAAAACATATAAAGAACTGCTGGTTGCCGGAATTGGGTATGTCTAGTTTGATGAAAAAGACTAGGAATGACATGATAGCAGTGTTTCAATATCTCAGGGAATGCCATAAAGAAGTCAAGCTATTCTCCAAAGTACCTGAGGGCAGGGCAAAAAGAAATGGATAGAAATTAACCAAGGAGAGAAGCAAACTAGAATTAAGAAGAAATTTCCTGACAGTTAAAGCAATTAATCAATGGAAAAACTTGCCTCCCAAAGTTGTAAATGTTCCAATACTGGAAGTTTTTAAGAAGAGATTGGATAATCATTTGTCTGAAGTGGTATAGGGTTTCCTGCCTAAGCAGGGGGTTGGACTAGAAGACCTCCAAGGCAGGTGTGATATCCTACCAGTTGAGACCAGTTCAGGAGAACTGGTAGTGGGCATTTGGCCTGAGTCGCTGAACCAGACTGCTGACTGGCCACACCCCAGAACCGGTTCCCCGGTTGCCCCATCCCACCCCACCCAGTCTCTGCTTTTTACTATCCCACCCTGCCTCCCCTATTCCCTTCTCCATGGCCTATAGCCCTGCCATAACTGCCTGTCCTCCATGTGGCCTTCCCAGTGTTCTCATGGCCAGCTTGTGAAGGCAGGAAAGCAGAAGGCCACGTGGAAAGCAAGCAAGCATGTCGGGGCTGGCTGGCTGCGGGGAAGGGAGCTAGCCTACTCCTCTGCAGCCCTATCATGTTTGCCTGCCTTCCATGCATCCTCCCCAGCAGTCCCACTTGCCTTCTGAGGTCAACATCCAGCCTGGCCTAACCAGTGGGCGGCCCTTGGTGGAGACACAGCTGCTGCTCTGGAGCTGAGAGGGGCAGTGATGGTGGTACTCCAGAGGGGTAGGCACTAGGTGGATGTCCTGAGGCTATTGGACATGTGTGCCGTGTGCCCTCCCGGAGCACCATCGCCATTCCTTTCAGCCCAAAGCAGCAGCTGCATCTCCACCAAGGGCTGCCTGCCATCAGCCTTATTAATGTGCTGAGTCCGTTGGGATGATGGACATGCTGAATACGCCAGTGGAGGATCTAGAAGGTAAGCCGATACTGGCTGAGGGGGGAGGAGGGAGGAACTGCATTGGGGGCACATGGCAAGACTCACTCACCTTTTTGGCCTGGCATGCTCGGCTTCCATGGGGCCTTTGGCCAAAGGCTAACTTCTGCCTGCTTGCCTTCCCCTCTGCCTTGGGTCTCGCTCCCCGTCCCTGCATCCAGCTCCGACAAGGGACATGCTGCTTCTGGGCTGGGCTGCCCTCCCTCCCAGAGAACTTTCTTCCTTCTCCCGCTGCCAAAAGAAAGAAGAAACATCCCATTGTCCTGCTGGTCCTGCGTGGGGCAGTTCTGGGATGGCGGAGAGCCCAGGCAAGTTCTACTACTGCTGCTGTCAGGCGTGTCTGTGTAGGTGAACTCCCTGCCGCAGCACAGTTCTGGGATGGCAGAGATCCCAGGCAAGCTCTGCATCCACCACCGCCCCTATTACTGGACATGTCTGTGCAGGAGAACTCACCATGGCACAGTTCCAGGATGGCGGAGAGCCCAGGTAAGCTCTGTCCCCCCCCCCCACTGCTGCCGGGATGTCTGCGCAGGAGAACTCCCCAGGAAGGCCTCCGTCTATATGCCCAGACAAGGTGTGTGTGTGAGAGAGAGTCAAAAAAAGAGAGGGAGAGGGAGGGAGGGAAAAAGGGAGAAAAAAATAAAGAGAGACAAGAAAGAAAGAAACAAAGAAAGAAACAAAGATAGAAAAAGAAAGGAAGGGGGAGAGAGAAAAATATAAAGAGAGGCAGACAAGAAAGAAAGAGAAAAAAAGAAAGAAAAAGAAAGAAATAAAGGAAGGAAGGGAGATACAAAAAAGAAGGAAAGAAAGAGAGAAAAATTTTATGACCACAATTGAGCCCAAAATTTTGGTTGCTAAGCAAGACCATTGTTAAGTGAGTTTCACCACATTTACAAGTTGGCCATGTCCATCCAGTCACATGACCACAAAGCCATAGCCACCAAACTGCGCACACAGAACCCGTAGGGAAATTTTTGGGATTTCACCACTGCTTCAAGGTCCCTTCCAACTCTGTTATTCTATTCTGTTCTAGTCTAGTCTAATTACATGGATACTCAAATTGGTAAATATGAAAGCCATTTGAAAGCATTGGATTTGCTTAAAATAGTATAAAATAACACTGATTCATTGCAGAATTTATTACAGCCATTGCCTAGACTAAGTCATTGTCACAATCCCTTTTTAAATCAATTGACAACTTCTCAAGTGGACAAATTATAGTGGTAATTGGAAACTTTGCTCCATAGTCTGCTGCAAAATTAACTTAACTAGAAATGAGAAGTTCAGCAAATTTCTGATCCACCTTTCTGACAAATTCATTCTGCTTTTCAGAATATGAAAGAAAAAACAGGGATTTCAGTATATTAAATTGTTGATCTGAACTCAAAAAAAATTTTTTTGATCTGGCTGTTGTTGATTTGATCTCAAAATATGCTACCAATTTCTTAACAAAGGGTCCTCGCCCTCTCCATGCTCTTAAGACCTGTATAAAATGCATAAATGCACCAATATCCAGTTTCACACTTAAAGATATGTTACATGAAACAATACCTAAAAATTGTACTTTGAAAGACTGTTTTGGTTTAAAAGGTTCAGTACAGGAAGTCTTTATGATCCTTCATATTCTGTACAAGCTTTGTGGTTGCTAAATGATGGTGCTAGTGCTAAATCATGACCAAATGATCTTCATCTCAATATGCCAAAGCTTGTATATTATTTTGATGATCATTAAATCTGATTTTCGCCCACTTTTTTACTTCTTTCACATATTATAACATTATTCTTTGTTCAGCTTCTTTATTGTTAACAGCTTTTGTATTTTTAAAAAATTGCATTCACAATTGTGGATAAAAAAGTAAGAATATGTAGTTATGATTTCCGATTTATATAAAGTTATTAACATTTATTTCAAATGTGGTTATCAGTTTCAAATATGTTAACTTCAACTTGAAACCATAATGAAAGCAGTTGATCACATTTCCATGCAGTTACATCCAAAAAACTAAAAAGAATAAAAAAACTCTTCATTTATCCATTTTTATTTCTAAATCTCTATTTCATGGAGTTCTGTATATTCTTTATTAGACATATGGTAATGGAATAGATTTCCTCCAGAAATATTGAAATAATCTACTTCTGGTTACTACCATCATCAAGAGCAACTGCAACCAATCATTTAAATAGTGGCATATGATGAATTGAAAATTGTTCACTAGATCTCTGGGAAACACCTGGTTTTCTGCCCAGGATGCTGCTGACATCATAAGAAGCAAATGCAGTGAGATTTGTTTTGAGAAACATTACTCATCAAACTTGTACAGCTTTAAATATTCAACTGGGTACTGAGTATTTTCTCAACTATTAGAGAAGTTCAATCAGATTAATGAAAATTATTATTGGTGCAACTGCAAATCAAATTCACACTGGAAAATTATTATCAGCATACTTTACAGTTATTGCTGATGCTTCATTGATGTAGATCTTTGCATTTTTGTTCATAATCTTTCTGACTTTCTTATTTTGGAATGAAATATATTCAATAAGATGAGTTGCTGGAAATTGTGAATGAAGAAAATTGCTACTACCAGCTCTTATCTTTACAATTCAGTAAGTAGAATATTTTGCAACTGTAAATTATTTTAAGCTAAAATGTATAGCTAAAATGTATAGCTAAAATGTTCATCTCTTTTCTGCTAATGCTGTCAGTGAAATCAATATTTTTTCTGTCTTTTAATATATTCTTCATTTTAAAATATGTCATTGAGAATTATCCACCCCCCCCATTTTTCCATTTAGCAATGGACTTTCTCAGGATTTTTCATTTGCACCCACCAAATACAATAGTCTATCCATTTTCTGTACTTAAGAATTGCTTAGCTTTTTTTTTTAACTTAAGCTATAACAGTTTCAATATACTGTTTGTTTTTAACAACTCACCATTCATATTTTCACTTGAAATATTGGCTCTCTTTCCTTTCCACCAACAAGACTCACAGTTTAGAATTTCAGATAAACTGTTTGTTGTACTCGGTGAATACTCTGTATTTATCATTGTCATTATGAACAAGTACCCTGCTCGGCAGTGATCAATTGGTCAGTTTTGATTTACTTCACTTTAAGAAACAACAAAAATGTTTTGGTCTTTTCATTTTGAAACCACAAAGTCTAACAAAACAAATTGCAAATAAAGTTTGTTTATTTCCCTGTCCTTCCAAGATACAACTAACTTTTCTAAACCATATTCCGTGCTTGTTATCTCATAAACATTCTCCTTCTCCTTCATCTTTTCATTTTCCCCCATGTTTGTTTTGCTGCCTAAGTCCAATCCTCTTCATTCATAATAGCCACTGCTGTCTTTTTCTCTTCTCTTTCCCTTTCTCCTTCTGTAAATATGTACATGCATCATATTCACACTCTAACTTATTCAGATTCCTCCCTCTTGTCAGTAGCTTCTATCTTCCTTTCTACTCTCCACCATCTTCTTCCTTACTCTGAGCCACTGCTTCTGAAGCCTTGTGGTGGTGTGGCTGATCAGCTGCCAGGATGGGAGAAAATTGAGAAGCCCCTTTTAAAAGCTAATTCCACCCCAAGCCCATTCCAGGAACTTCCCTGCCTAATTCCAACTGACAGAGAGGAATTAGTTGATAGACTGAAGATGTCAGACACCCTGAGGGACAGCATCTATGGACACAGCCAAATGTCTCTGTTAAAAGTGCTTTCCTTCAGTCCATAAGTCAGAATAAAATTGTGCTGGCATAAACTGTAGTGATCTCATTCTTGACTGCTGATACTTTCTGTATCATTTTAATGTGGAACAAGTTAAGAAAAGTGATGGATTCTCCTGGCTTCATTTTTCCTTACGCTGTGTCATTAGCTGCTGGGGAAAACAAAACAACCACTCTTCTTAATGTGAGTAGAGCAGGAATAGGCAAGGGTAGATGCATATTTAGACTGGCTGGTTAAGCCAACAGGAAGTACTCCATATTTCTAACTTACCTGTTTGGCTGTTTCATGCTGTCTGGAGAACTCTGGGACTTGAGGTCTATAGATCTTAAAGTTGTTGAGGTTGAAAAGCACTGGCCTAAGGAATATGCAAACTAAGTAAAGAGACCTTGGCAAATGTATGTGAAACTAAGCAAAAACAACCCTCAGGGGTTAAAATAGCAAAAGCAATCAGGATAGTGAGGAGATTAACAAGTTCCCTGAAAAGCTGAGACAGAAAAGAGAAATATTTATTTATGTTAAGATTTATATGGTTGTCCAGCTCACAAAATTTAGTTTTGGACAGTGCATAATATATAAAAATATATTACCATGCCATAACAATAAAACTCAATAACAAGAAAAAATTACATAGGGCATGATAACATATACCCTGCTCCCCAGGACATACTCACTTAACATTCTGGCATCCAAGTCTAAGTCTTTTTGAAGTCTAACAGGGACAGAATAAGTCAAATCTCAGAGGAGTTCATTCCATTGTATCAGAAAAGTCATGCCTCCTAGGCCCCATCAGATGGCATTGTTTCAGGGAAGGGACCACCACTTTACACACTATTGGAGCATGTGGCACAGGTAGAAACAACAGACAATGTATTCACTTCAGTTTCATTTGCCATTTTGTACTGTCTTCCAGAGTTCCTTATCCCTGACACATTTCCAGTTGCCAATTCCAGTTCAGAGGACTTGCTTGCAGGCAGCATTGAACGAATACATTACCACATTGCCAACAGTGATGCAGGTCCATTTCTGGCCTGGTGTCATCAAAAGGTAGTTGAGCAACAACGCTTCAAACACCCAGGATGGCTAATGAGCATTGCTGCTAGAGCCTCCACCTTGCCACTGCCTCTGTCACTGTTTCAGCAACTGCATTTCCTGGTTGTGCAAACTCTACTAGCCCTCAGTCAAAGACTGACTGCCAATCAGCTCTGCTTTCAAGGAATTATTACTTCTTAACAGAGAGTTCAAAATTTTTTGAACTGGCTTCTAATTCTGAACAGATCCAAAAAACCTTCCAACTAGTCACTATATCACTACCAACTCCACAAACTTCTGATGACCTACTAGTCCATAATTCTTGCAGCCCTGTGCTAAGAAAAATATCTTGTTTCTGAATTGGAGTTGGCAACTCGAAATGTTTTGGGGACAATATGTTCGTGTGCTAGAAGTAGAAGATACTAACCTGGAGGATAGATTAATCATATTGAGCACACAATTCATGCTACAAAATGATCTTGACAGCTTTCAGAGTTGAGTTACAGGATGATACTCAGCTATGATAAAAATGAAATTCTGTATCAGTTTAACAAAAAACATAGGCCTAGGCAACGGAGACATGGCTTGGTAACTGTGCCTACACGAAGAATATGGAAGTACTATTGACGACCAGCTTAATTGTGATGTAGCAGGTAAACAGGTAGTGCAATCTTGCACTACAATGTTAAAAACATTACTCCAGATCATAGAAAATAATAGTTTTATTATTCTCTAGACTGGCTTGATTGCCCTAGTACTCCTTGTACTAGGAGTACAATGTCCAGCTCTGGGCATCTCACTTGAAAATGGATATGGCAAAACTGTAGAAGGTTCAAAGGATAGTTATAAGTATTTATCAGCAATCATAAAGGACATATAGAAACAGTCTACAAATATCTAACACCATATTCAAGAAGGTATATAGACTAATTTTGTGCTGAAATTGAATGAAGGACAAAGGCCAATCAGTTGAATATTGGATAAATTTCTTTATAGGTAGGTTTGTTGTGCAATGGTGTGTGTCTCTGTATAGAACCATAATAGATTCTTCCTTCCTAGATTTCAAAAGGGGCTGATGGCACCTGTTGAGGATAATTTAGTGCTGAGCAGAAGATAGTACTAGGTTTTTCTACACATTTGGTGCATTTATAAAATCTGTTATTATTTTCCATTAAAAAAGACTAGAGACTACAATATGACAATTTCTCAGATATTCAATTTGCAGCCATGCTCAATAAAAATTAAATCTGAGTCCAGAAAGAAACTCTGGAAAGTTAAAAATTTCAGAATAACATTAAGGAACACTTCATACATTGATCCATGCCAAAACATTCACTTCTAAGAGCTAGAAATATTCACACTCTCCCACGCTTAAAAAAAGAAATAGAAATTTTGAATTGCCAAGCTACTAACATAGATGTTCAAAAATTGAACAAGTATTTCTGCAACCTTTTACATTCCAGATCATGACTTCAAATACATACAAATGCATTATTTAGCTGATCACAACAGGCCCAGTGGTGAAATCTGGAAAAGACTTTGAAGCTGAAGTTCAGGTTCTAGCGATTGAACGTTGGTACTTACCTGAATGTTGATTCTAATGATGGGAGTGGGAGGTGTTACAATCGGGCTATTGTCAGTGCTGATTGGTCCATAGACTAAGAGAAAGTGTTGCAGTCACGCCTCTACTCCATTTGCCCAGTTCCTCAAGGTCGCATGGAGTAAAATCTGTAATAGAAGTTCACAACAACGGTACCCCCTCCCCGAACAATCTGCTATGACTAACTAGGATGGGATGTAGCACCTCCTGCTCCCATCATTAGAATCAACGTTCAGGTAAGTACCAACGTTTGTTCTCCGGGATGAGGAGCAGGAGGTAGTACAGTCGGGAAGTACCCAAGCTATCGTCCATAGGGAGGGAAAGAAGGTTATGAATCTGTAGCAGCTGTAAGAGCCACTACCTGCTGCAACACTCTGCGTCCAAAAGATGCCTCAGCTGACGCATATGCATTTAGCCTATAGTACAAATAAAAGAGGTAGGGGAATCCCAAGATATCTACAAGATATCTTCAAATGGCACTCTAGTTGCCCATGCCACCATGGTAGCAGCACTTCGAATTGAATGTGCGGTAATACCTTGAGGCAGAGTCTTATCTTTTGTCTCATAGGCCAAGGAGATGGTTCTCCTTAACCATCGGCCTTCGGTTGTCAGAGTGACTCTAGTACTCAGAGTGGCCCATTGGAATGACACCAGCAACACTTCCGACTTGTGGAATGAAGCCATTTGTCTGAAGTAAATCCTCAGCACCTCCAGACATTCAACCTGTGCCAGAGATGCACACTCCCTTGCATGGGATGGAGCCAGACAGAAATTGGGTAATTCTACCTCCTGCGCCCTGTGAAAGGGAGTGTTTATTTTTGGTAGAAAGGAAAGATATAACCTTAGGATTACCCTGTTCTAATGGAAAATGCACAAGTCGTCTCTAAATGACAGAGCTCCGAATTCCGAAATGTATCTCACCAATGTAATGGCTATTAAGAATGTGACTTTCAGAGTCAAGAGCTGGAGAGAGACTGTGAGACTGGGCTCAAATGGGAGTCTTGTCAGAGTCTGAAGAACCAATAGTAAATTCCATGTAGGGATCAGTGTATGATTGGAGGGAGCAGATTTGCTGCACCTTTAAGAAACTGTTTGATAAGCAATAAGGGAACTTGATCTTCCCCAGATAGGACAGTAGAGAGTGCTGAAATTTGGCAGTGCAGAGTATAGTGGGTAAGGCCCCTGTCCAGTCCATCCTGCAAAAATTCCAGTACCTGTGGTATCGAGGCATCAGATGGAGATATGGACGCTGACTCACACCACCTGATGAATGCCGACCAAGTGACATTGTATATCCTTGTGGTCAATGGTCGCCTGGATGCCTCCAAGGTTGAGATAACTAGCGGAAACATTTGCTTCCTTCAGTAGGCCCTGTTCCAGGCGGTCAGTTGGAGCCACGGGGGCTCTGGGTGTAACGACCTACTGGCATAGACAGATCTTCTCCCTGGGGATTTTTCATGGTGGGAACGCATACCATGGTCAAGTCCGCATACCACGGTCTCCTGGGCCAGTCTGATGCTATCAGGATTACTTCCTCCCCCTCTGACACTATCTTTCTGGTGGTCCCTGGAAGAAGGGGAAGGGGGGAAGGCATACAAGAGGCCTGTCGGTCATCTGCATCTCAGAGCATCTATGTCCTTGCCTCCTTGCATCTGGTATCTTCTCACAAACCGGGAAAGTTGCGCATTCCCCAGGGTTGTAAAAAGGTCTATCATCGGTGTCTCGAAGTGATGGCAGATGCAGTGAAAAAGGTCTGGATGGAGCTGCCACTCCCTGTGGTCCACTGTAGCCCGACTGAACTAATCTGCCTGGTAATTGGCAGTCCTGGAGATATGGTCCACTACAATCGAGGCTACATGTGTCTCCAACCACAAGATAAGTCTGTGTGCTTCTGTCCACAAAGCCTTCAAGTGCCTGTTCACATGTGGCTTTGTGGTGATGTTGTCGGTGAGAAGTAACACATGCTTGCATTGCAAGTCCGGTTTAAAGTGGCGCAATGCCAGCCAAGCCACCTTCAGCTCAAGGTAGTTTATATTGGGGCACAGATCTGTGGCAGTTCAACGATTCTGTGCTAGTTTTGAGCCCATCAACACCCCCCAACCATAAAGACTGGCATCTGTAGTCACAGTTACTCTTGTCGACTCTCTGAATTCCAATCCCCTGTTGACTGCTGTGGATAGCCACTACCGGAGCAACAGACGGACCCGTGGAGACATTGGAATAGCCAAAGGTGAGATGCTCATCATTTGTCTTTGGTATGGAATTAGGGCCCAGGACTGCCAAGGTCCTGTGAAGGCACGCCTAGGGAATTAGGACTCACTGTAAGGTCCTGTGAAGTCACGCCCAGGGAACTATTCCAATGCACAATATCATTGTGCCTAATAGATGTGAAAGGTCTACTATGGGTACTACCCACCTGGAACGCACCTTATGGACTAATTTTTGCAGATTGGACCAACGGTCCTAAGACAGAAATACCAACTCAGCCCCCGAGTCTGTTATTGCTCCTAGGTACAATATTTTCATGGTGGGAGTGAGGTGGCTTTTAGAAAAGTTGACAGGGAACCCCACCTGTTGAAAGGTGCTAATGGTGAGGTCGAGGTAATGAATTGTCTGATCATAAGTATGGGCCTGCACTAATATGTCATCTAGGTAGCATTGGAGTCTGACCAGGATGGGACGAAGGTCTGCCGATGCTGCCAGAACCTTAATGAATGACCTCGGGGCTGAAGCAACGCCTGGTATTGATAATGAGCCCCTTCCCGAGAGAACCTGAGATACGTGTGGTGGAATGGTAATACTGGGATGTGCATATACGCTTCAGTGAGGTCTATGGAGGCTAGGAAGTCTCCCTGCCTGATCCCTTCTAATATGGACCTCAAAGAGGTCCATTTTAAATCATCTATAGACGATGTACCAGTTCAGACATTTCAGATCAAGAATCGCTCTCCATCTCCCCGCACAAACTCTTAGGGACTATAAATAGGTTGAAATAAAATTCCAACCCCTGCTCTTCAAATGGAACCAGCTCTATTTCTTGAATTTCCAGTAAGTGTCGAATTGTGAACCTTACAAGATTATGCTTTACAGGGTTCCCAGAAGATGGGAAGGCCCTGAAGAGATTCGGAGGGGAGGAGAGAAACTCTAATCTGATCCCCTGTTGTACCATTGCAAGGATCCAAGAATCCATCGTTATGTGTTCCCATTGTGACGCAAAGTGATACAGGCGACTGCCTATGGGAAATTATTCCTGTTTTGGAATCGATCCGCCCGGGTTATAGTACCTGTTCTGATGGAAATCAGGTTGACTGGGATAGAAGGAGGGTTGTCTGCAGTAAGGAGCAGGTTGGTTCTCCTGTCGCTTGATCGTAGTGGGAAGCACCTTTTTTTGGCCTTGTTTTCAATTAATATAGGTTCCAAGGACTCGCCAAAAAGAGACCCTCCAGCATAATGTGTAGTTGCTAGATGGAACTTTGACTTGTTGTCTGCTTGCCAATTCCTAAGTCAGAGGAGATGCCTGGAGACCACCAAAGCAGACAGAGCTCGAGAAGAAATTTTGACAGAGTCAAGTGTGACGTCTGCAGAGAATTGGGTTGCAGCAATAATTTTGCTAATGTCTTTCATCATTTGAGCATCCTCAGGGGGAATACGCTCCTGTAATTGCTGCAACCATAACAAGGTAGTCCTATTGAAAAAGGAGGCAACTACTGCCGACTTTATGGCCCATGTGGAAGCCTGAAATCCCTTACATAGGATTAACTCACCTTTTTATCTTCTGGCTTGATCTTATCTGCTATATCTCCTGAGACTACTGCCGAAGAGGAAGACAAGGCCATGACTGGGGCATTGACAGTGGGAACCTGGAGAGCCTGGAAGAACCCTTGGTTCAAATTGTAAAAATGTCTGTCGTTGTCCCCTGAGTTGGGAATGGGCGGGACCATTGGTTTTTAACCACTTCTAAAAATAAGGGGGGTGCAGGCACCTCCTCCTTATCCATGCCAGTCTTTGAAAACATAGCCTGTGTCAGATCTTTGGGACCACTGGTGGTAGAAACTGTGGAGCTTCCTCCCAATTTAGTTGTGGCCTTGGCTTTACTCAATATGGGTTTGAAGAGGGGGGGGGGAGACCAGCGAAGGCCAAAGAGTCCGGCTTCCCTGAGTCCTCGTCATCTGATAATGCTAATTCACGATGTGGTTTCCTATTATTGAGCCCTCACTGGCCAATGAAGGTGAACCAGGCCTGCCAAACTCCGAGGTCTGAGTCTGTGTAGGAGGGGCTATAGTCGACTGATTCTGGGATCTCTTGGATCCCTGATCCTGGGTTCCCTGCTATTTTAAGCCTGAAGCAATTCCTTGAGTGATTGCTGAGGCAATAATTCTTTGTATACTAGGTGAAAGCTGCTCAAGTGCATCCAAGGCATTGTAGGGGTCATCTACCACCGTGGGCTCTGCAGATTGGGGAGCTAGAGCAGTTCTGGGAATGAGGAAATTGTAGGATGTGCCCTCTAAGGGGTCACCCATAGCCCCCATAACCCCTCTAATAGCAGTAGGTGATGCTGATGGGGATGGAGAGCTATCCATTCTTACCCTTCTAATGCCCCTGGGGATAAGGCTGGGGAGGAATCTGGGCTAGAAATCCTGGGTAGAGAACTAGACCTCCGAACTCCCTCTGCTTCCCTCAAGCGTTCTGCCCTAGCACTTGTTTATCGAGGCCTTGCCAGCTGTTCTGACCCCCCTCTTTGCTCATTCAGAAACGACAGTCACACACACAGCTTGCAAAGGAATGTCTTTATCAGTCCCGACTTTTGCTGGCTGCGAGCCCAAAATAAACATAGATAAATTCTCTGGCAAAAAGTTAAACAGCAAATGCAAAAAGAAACTCTCACAGTAAACCAAGTTTACATAAAGCAAATCACTTATCCAAGTGCTTCTTTGAATCATGAACACGAACTAGACCAGGAACGGAACAGAACTAACAAATGAATGAACGACATTGACTTCTGCCACTAAGGCGTGGCACCATCAGTCTTTTATCCACAGGAGGAAATCCTTAACGAGCCCCAGCTGCTTGTTATCTTCTCCTGTGAGCATCCTGAAACCACTCACAGTAGATTTCTGTGTCAGTCTAATAGCAGCTCCAAAGGCTCCTACCGAGCCACAACACCGCCTGTACTGTTCTTCAGGTAGAGTAGTCCTAGTTGGATGCTGGTCAGTGGGGTTTTTGGAAGTCTTGGCCCTGATAGAAGGCCTAAAAGACCCTGGCTCTGTTCCCTCCATTTCAATCGTGGTGTCAGTAGCACTGGTCCTGGCGGCACCATTTTGTGACCACGCTGTATCACTGTCCACTTAATTTGCATCCAAGAAAGGAGTTAAAGTCCTGTTTTCCTTTAGAAATTAGAAGACACACTGCTAAGGAAACAGCGCAGGGACACCGCTGTGAGTCTTGTGCATGCTGCGGGCCAATTTTTGTCAGGAGCCTCATGGCGTGAAAACAAAATGGCTGCCTGCCTTTGTCCTATGCAGCCTTGAAAATGGCGTCCCTATCTTTCTTAACGCAAATCTTCCTCATAGATTGGCCAGCGATCTCCTAAATCAAGCGGCAACATCTGTATTTTGATTATTTTTTCCAGTAACTTCCCAGGTTTTGATGTTAGGCTGATTGAACTGTAGTTTCCTGGATTTGTCCCCCCCACCACTTTAAAAAAAAAAGATAGAAGCTACATCAGTTCTTTTCCAATCCTCTGGTAGCCTAGTGTTCCAGGGTCTTTGAAAAATATGGTACAATGGATAACATCTATTTGGCTTCATAAAAACTGATTTCCACCATTTCTGTACTTTCTTTCCACAGATAAAACCCCATTTTGCTAGGCAGCAGGGCAGTAATCTGTATCTATGATTCCATAGCTTGTTTTCTTATTTTTATTTTAAAAACAAAGTGTACTTTTAATAGCAAATGTTGCTTATCATTGAACAGGTTTAGGGCAAGGATAGAGGACATTTTTTAGACATGAAATATTGTGAATTAAGAAAATGTAAAATAGGAAAATTTGTTCCCCCCTTCCCCAAAGTTTGGTGCATTGCTTGTTGTCTTATGTATTTGTTAAAAATGAACTTTACAGAAGCACAGAAAAAAGAGAAATGTTGGAGGGGTGGGGAGGAAAGTGTTTTTTTCAATCAGTAAAAGAATTCACATAGCTATTGTAGAGAGCAGGACAAAAATGAGTGAAATACAACAAGTGAATCGATCTTTCAGAATATGAAGTTAGTTAGGTTTACTATCGTTAATTTATGAAGACTTTGCATAAACTTCTAAATTATGCATTAAGTGATATACAAGTGGCAAACAGAACAAGCAATAACATTCTTATATTGAATTTATTAAAGACACCTATTAAAGTCCTTAAGAGTTTTGTAAGAAGGAACAAAAAAAAATTAAAAAGGCAAGCTTTAGGATGTTATTTAAAGAATAATAAAAGAAGAATTAAAAAATTAAAGATTAAATTGTTAAAAATAAAAGGAATTTTCTAATAAAGAAGAAATGCTAAATGGGTAGCATACAAATCAAATAAATGAATGAATGGACAAATGAATATAAAAGGTAGGAATATAAAATGGATTTATTTAATCAAAGTTCAAATAGACATATTTCTGGTAACTCTTAATGGACTTTTGCTGAACAGGATTAAATGACAGGGTTTTAAAGATCTGTTTATAAGAGAAGTGCTATGGATGAAAAGATTGTTGTAATAAATTGTTAAAATTGTGTATACATATTGCAAATAAAGGGAAATTTCTATATTTGTGTATAATACACACACACACACACACACACACACACACAGAGTATATATGCACTGTATTCTCATTTTTTGCTATATTCTCATTTTTCTTCTCTCACTCTCTCGCTCTGTGTGTGTGTGTTTGTGTGCGTGCATGTGCGTGCATGTGTATGTGTGCGTGCGTGTGTTTACATATATATTATTTTTATAGTTATATTATTTTTATCTTTAACTGTAATATTTAATAAAGTTATTATTAAAATCCTTTATTACAGACCATTATTGGAGACCATTAAGAAAATGTTCTTGCTTTTGACTTGCTGCCTTACTTTCAACTTCTGGTTTGGCTGCTATAGAAACAGACTTCTGGGCAAATGAGCCTTTTTATTTGATCCAACACAGCTCTTCTTATGCTCATATGTTTTTCATCAGATAGAATCCAGAATTTTATCACCACAATCTACCATCTGACTCTGCATAATGTGTAGATAGACTTCCAAGCATTCTTTCTTTTCAGAGGTAAGCATATTCCTTCTTTGCAAAAGAAATGTGTAAAAATTGACAAACAGATGAACTGTGAATGTTACCGGATGACAAACTGAAGTTAAGCCTGTAGTGGGAATATGGGAAGATATTACTAACTCAAATGACACAAATATTTCATGGATAATATTATGCCAAAATGAGTGGGTGCCAGCAGAAATTCAAATGCCTACAGAGAGTATTACTGTTAATATTGTTTTGTGTTAATTATAAAAAAATGCTTGTAGTCCACATTGAACCATTATCCATTAATTGATTTTCTTCTACTTCAAATGCAGTTGGTAAAGCAATATGGAAGTCCTTCCATATGTGATGAATATATAGATTATGAATCATAGGCATTATTTAACAGTTTTATCTTTATGTAAGAAACATTTATACCTTTTATAACTTTCAATTGCATTAGTGCCTTAGAAAAAAATATTCTGGTAGGATTTTCTAAATGCAGTACGACAAAAAAAATATCATTATTTTCATGTTAAAGTAAAAAAAAATATCATTTTTTTCCACAAATATTTACTACCTGTACAGCAGAAAAGCAATGGTCTGATAGCTTCCAGTTGCTTTTAATTTTAGACAATGCAGCTGTTTTATACATGTATAAAACAATTTTATAAATATATTAAACAATACATTCCTTTTTTAATTGTTTTACTATATATGCACAGTATTTTTGTTATGCTTAAATTGTATAGTTTTATTTCATTAAATTTAATCTGTTCATTTCTTGTTATGTATATCTACTGAATAGGAGGCTGGGATATTAAAAATGGTGAGATGGTAGGTGACACATTTCTGGTATTCCCAATAAATATGCAAATTCTTTTAGGGCATCCTAGGGCTGTGGGAAGTTTAAAAATAACTTGATGAAAGTATCTGGACCACATGAAAGATCAATCTCATTCTGCTATTTTCCAAAGCCTTTTTTTATACTTCTGCATGAGCCTTCAAAAGTGTTGTGGTTTCTTTAAAATGTCAAATGTCAAAGTGGTTGCTCATGATATCATTGAAATGTGAGACCAGTTGGCAAATCTAAACACAGTTACTGTAAATTAATAGTGTTAATATGTTCATAGTTTAGAAAGAGGGGTTATTCTTATCATCTTGTTCTGATAATGCATTGATAGTGTGAGCTTATATATTGAACTTAAAACTTTGTGGATTCATCTTTGATCAACCTATTTTTTGATACTTTACTGTGTTTTAACATTACCTACTCATCTGTAATCCCAGTAGTAATATTGTGAGAGTTGGACTATAAGGAAAGCTTGAACACCAAATAATTGATGCTTTCAAATTGTGGTGTTGGAGAAGATTTTGAGAGTTCCTTGGATTGCAAAGAGATGGTATCAATCAATCCTAAAGAAAATCAGCTATGTCTGTTCTTCAGAAGGACAGATTCTGAAGCTTATCTGTTTGAATACTTTTTATCACCAAATGAGAAGAAAGGATTCATTGGAAAAGACCCTACTGTTGGGAAAGAGTGAAGCCAAAAGAAGAAGACGGGGCAGAAGATGAGCTGATTAGATAGTGTCATTGATGCAATAAACATGAATGTGGGCAAATAGTGGAGGACAGGGGCGCCTGGCTTGCTTATGGTCCATGAAGTCATGGGAATTGAAAATGACTTTATGATTGATCAACAAATCAATCTGTAAAATAAAGGTTGTGAATATATCTGTTTTATGGAAGATTTGGAAAGGCTAACAAAGTATCCCTTCTCTTATGATTGAAGCATGTTGTGGCTCAGCATGCACAAAAAATGATGTTGCTTAAGTACATAGATGACATAGATGCTGTTGAGGCCCAGCAGGAGCCGTTGGAGCTGCCACCAGAGTCCGACAGCGAGGGGCCCTATGAGTTGGCCCTGGAGGATGTGGAGGACCCTGGACAGGATTCCGACTCCAAGCAGGGTGCAGAGAGACTGGTTGGCCACCAGGTGGCACCTAAGCCTTGGATCAGTGGGGAGGAGACAAGAGAGAGTGATCCAGAAATCAACAGTGAGTTGTTCTGGATGCATGCCGTCGAAGGGCTACTCGGCGTCAAGAACAACTACGTAATTACAGGAGGTAATTACGTTCAGCTGATGGTCATTAAGCTCCTCTCCAGACTATAAAAGAGACTGCCTGTGCCACGCCGTTCTTGTAGAAGTTAACGCTTGGACTAAAGAGAAACGAACTTGGAGGGCTGGATTGCTGCCAGAGTTTGTTTGCATTGCTGCCAAGGTTTGTCGGACTTGCTGCCAAGGTCCTTATCTGTTTGTTTATTTGGCTTTCAGCCACCGAGAGTCTGGTCTTGTTATTAAATGACATTCCATTTTACGCTTGTCTCAGCTTTCGTTACTGAACGGAGGAGGGGGTCAGAACAGATGACTATACAAATAGTCCTCAATTTATGATTATAGTTGAATCCAACATTTCCATTGTTAAGCAAGGCTGCTGTTGAATGAGTTTTGCCCCATTTTACTATCTTTCTTGCCACAGTTGTTGTGATTCATTGCAGTTATTAAGATAGTCACATTGTTAGGTGAACCTATTGACTTGTCAGAAAGTCACAAAAGGTGATCATATGACCCATGACACTGTAACCATTATAAATACATGTTAGTTGTCAAGTGTTGGAATTTTGATAGTATTAACAATGGAGATGCTGAAACAGCCATAAGTATGAAAAACAGTCATAAGTTACCTTTTTCAGTTCCATTGTAACTTTACACTGTCACTAAGGGGTCAGCAACCTTAAACACTGAAAGAGCCAGTTGGACCCGTTGGACCGGGAGCCACGAAACCCTTTTGACATCTAAAATGCCTACCGGCGGTCAAAAAGCTCAATAAATCATGTGCTGGTAGGTGTCGCACATTGGCGGTTGTGACGCATATTTTGAGCGACGGAGCTGCAGCAGAGGGATGAAAGAGCAAAATGCGGTTTCAGAGTTGAGGGTTCCCGACCCCTGGACTATATGAATACTTATAAGTCAAGTACTATCTGTACTATGTCCCAAAGGTGCTTTTTCAAGAGGCAACTGGGCTTTCTGATTTTTCTTTTTCAGAGATGAAGAAGCATCTTGGATGAGAATCAAAACATCTTAAAAGAAAAAACCAGAAAAAGCATCTTTGGGACATAGTGAACTGGGTGACTTAGAATCTCCATAGATACCTGTATTATGCAATGGATAAACAATGGCTTTTTAGCCAAATGTCTTATCAATATAGGCAGCAACATAACTAGTCGATTTAGCTGTAAACATTTGTTTTATCTCTAGAGTCAGATATTTTTCTACAATTAAGAATTTGTTAGCCATTTATGTAATTCTGAGGTTTGTGATTTGAATCCTGCTCTGTGCCTGTAAATAATTAAGCAACTGGCTGTCCCATAGCTGTTCGTACTGAGGATTTTTGGCAGTAAATAGTAAATAAACTGCTGCCAGCTTCGGAATGTCATGGCAAAAATGACAATAGAATATGATATAATAATTTCAGAAATCATAGTGAGGCGCTCCCTGTACACATTTAGGAATGCCCTCCAAATATTTCCTTATAATTATTATGTATATGTTAGCTGTTGTGGCCCGGCAGGAGCCGTTGGGGTCTTATGAGTTGGCCCTGGAGGAGGTGGAGGACCCTGGACAGGGTTCTGACTCCAAGCAGTACGAGGAGAGACTGGTTGGCCACCAGGTGGCGTCTGAGCCTTGGATCAGTGGGGAGGAGACAAGAGTGAGTGATCCAGAAAACACCTGTGAGTTGTTTCGGGATGCACACCATCTAAGGGCTAGTCAGTGTCAAGAACAACCGCGTAATTACAAGAGGTGATTACGCTCAGCTGATGCTCATTAAGATCCTCTCCTGATTATAAAAGAGACTGCTTGTGCCACGCCCTTCTGCAGAAGTCAACGTTAAGGATTAACAAGAAACAAACTTGGCAGGCTGGATTGCTGCCAGAGTTTGTTTGCATTGCTGCCAAGTTTTGTAGGACTTGCTGCCAGAGTGCTTATCTCTTTCTTTATGTGGCTTGCAGCCAACAAGAGTCTGGACTGATTAAAAGAAACATTCTCATTTACGTTGGTTTCAGCTTTCGTTCCTGGACAGAGAAGGGTGTGTGTGAACAGTTAGCCTTATGCTGTTTCCATCTCATAGGCACTTTGGCATATTTCACTTTGTTTGTCCATCAAATCTAATCTATAAAGAGAATGAATGAATGAATGAATGAATGAATGCAATGAATGAATGAATAAATGAATGAATGAATGAATTAATTAATTAATTAATTAATTAATTAATTAATTAATGAACTGCATTCAGCCTTGCCACTAGACATTTTTTAACAATGTGTTTCTTGCAGAATTATAAATTATCTTGAAGAATAATTGTTTTGAATATCCAAGCAATACTTTTTCTGGTTTTTATTTAAAGACAAAATGGCACCCACATTTTGGACTGAAATATTTCATTGATTTTTTTAAAGAAGAAGATACAGTTGCAAGAAAAAGTATGTGAACCTCCTTTACGTGGAGTTTTGCATGAATTGGTCATAAAATGTGCTCTGAACTTCATCTAAGTCACAACAATAGAAAAACACAGTCTGCTGAAAATAATACTACACAAACATTAGATGTTGCCATGGGTTAATTACACATAACATGTAAACATTCACAGTGCAGGGAGGAAAAAGTATGTGAACCTTTGGACTTAATAACTGGTTGACCCTCCTTTGGCAGCAATAACCTCAACCAACTTCCTGTAGTTGCAGATCAGACCTGTAAAACGATCTGGACTAATTTTGGACCACTCCTCTTCACAAAACTGTTTCAGTGTAGCAGTATTCTTGGGATGTCTGGTGTGTATCGCTCTCTTAAGGTCATGCCACAGCATTTCAATCGGGTTGAGTTCAGGAGTCTGACTGGGCCACTTCAGAGGGCGTATTCTGTGCTGTTGAAGCCATTTTGTGTTGAGTTACTTGTATGCTTTGGGTCATTGTCCTGTTGCATCACCCATCCTCTGCGGAGCTTCAGTTGGCGGACAGATGGTCGTACGTTTTCCTGCAAAATGTCTTCATAAACTCTGGAATTTATTTTCCCATCAATGACAACAATCCATCCAGGTCCTGAGGCAGCAAAGCAGCCCCAAACCATGATGCTCCGTCCGCAATGTTTTACAGTGGGAATGAGGTTTTGATGTTGGTGTGCTGTGCCTTTTTTTCTCCACACATAGTGTTGTGTGTTTTTCCCAAAGAACCCAATTTTGGTTTCATCTGTCCACAGTATATTTTGCCAGTAGTGCTGTGGAACATCCAAGTGCTCTTTTGCAAACTTCAAACATGCTGCAATATTTTTTTGGGACAACAATGGTTTCCTCTGTGGTGTCCTCCCATGTACTCCATTCTTGTTTAATGTTAATGTAGATGTGTCAACAAAAATGTTAGCATGTGCCAGAGATTTCTGTAGGTCTTTAGCTGACACTCTAGGATTCTTATTTACCGCATGAAGCATTCTGCGCTGTGCTCTTGCAGTCATTTTTACAGGACGACCACACCTAGGTAGAGTAGCAACAGTGCTAAACTTTCTCCATTTGTAGACAATCTGTCTTACTGTGAACACATGAACATCAAGGCTTTTGGAGATACCTTTGTAACCTTTCCAGCTTCATGCAAGTTAACAATTCTTGATCGTAGGTCTTCTGACAGCTCTTTTCTGTGAGGCATGGTTCACATGAAACAGTGTTTCTTGAAACCAGTAAACCCAAAACAAGTGTGTGTGTTTTTAAAGGGCAGAACAGCTGTCAGCAACACATGCAATATCATCACACTGATTGGAGTCAAGATTGGCTCACTCCTGGCTCCAATTAGCTCTTGGAGAAGTCATTAGGCTAGGGGCTCACATACTTTTTCCTTCCTGCACTGTGAATGTTTACATGTTATGTGCAATTAAATCATGGCAACATCTAATATTTGTGTAGTATTATTTTCAGCAAACTGTGTTTTTCTATTGTTGTGACTTAGATGAAGTTCAGAGCACATTTTATGACCAATTCATGCAAAACTCCATGTAATCCCCAAGGGGGTCACATACTTTTTCTTGCAACTGTATATAGAAAAATAAATATTGGATGTTGAAATAGTTTCTCTAATGGAATGTGATCATGTTGCTTTGTGAACTGTATCCTGTATCACCATCTCTTCGGTTCTATACTGTACACCAGGCTATTACTGATCATTAACAGTGCCTGAGCACTTCATAAGTGCTAATGGATTCTCTCCATCAAGCATACTTCTATGGTATTAACTGGAGGAAAGTAAGATACTCAGATATATTTTTATATTGATTCTCAGCATTTTATTTAATCTGTTAATATAATAAAGAGAATATTCTTCAAAATATGTATCAACAGCTGCAATGATTTTCTTCCTTCCTGTATATGTTCTTCAGAAGTTAATTAAAAGATGATTTAAAAATTACACTAAGAATTACATGAATTTCTTTTTGCTATTTTTAACGAATGCATGAGAAATGTCTAGCTTTCATTCACCTTGCTGTATTTTTTATAACAGAAAAGGATTCCTGTTATATCCTCTCTCCACCAGACACTCATACTCACTTACCCCCTTCTCCCTCAAACCAGCAGCTTCACAGCTAGGCTAGCAAGATCAACTATTGCAAATGCCATTGAGGGTGTTGTGTGCTATATTGATATTTTCCCCCCACTGGGAACATTTCGAATCCATGCGTCTTGAAAAGCTGTTCAGATTGATCTTCAGAGAGCCTTTTAACACCCGAAGTAGCAGGAATGATGATTTCATAAGCAATGCTGCTACTTTATCATGAGCTAGAGCAATGATTCACCTAACTCGGTACCATCTCCCCAACTAGCTTTGGCCTCCTGGAACTGCTTCCTCAGAATTACTTTGTAGGGTCTTGTCATTTAAAGGTGGAACATTAACCCTTTGACTTCATTCATGCGTAATTCTAGGAACAGCCTTAATAGTAGAACAGAGGAAAGGGTATCTAATGCTTCTTCCGTAAAAGACTAGGAATAGGTGTAGGCAGAAAATTAAAGAGAAGCTGAGCATCCTAGCCAAAGTGAGTGATAGATAGTGCAGAAGATACAAACAGCTACTGTCAGCTACTTCAGCACTTGGGGCAGCCCTTGAAGAGCATTTGGAGACTTCAGCTCATCCAGAATGCAGCTGCGCGAGCGATTGTGGGTGCACCTCGGTACACCCATGTTACACCTATCCTCCGCGAGCTGCACTGGTTACCGATTGGTCTCCGGATACGCTTCAAGGTGCTAGTCGTCACTTATAAAGCCCTTCATGGTATTGGACCTGGATACTTGAGAGACTGCCTGCTGCCAATTACCTCCCAAAGACCCATTAGATCACACAGAGCAGGCCTCCTCCGGGTTCCGTCTACCAGCCAATGTCATCTGGCTACTATCCGGGGGAGGGCCTTCTCTGTGGCGGCTCCAGCCCTTTGGAACGAACTCCCCGCAGAGATTCGAACCCTCACCTCTCTCCAGGCCTTCCGAAAAGCTGTTAAAACCTGGCTGTGTCGGCAGGCCTGGGGTCGATGAGTTCCCTTCCCCTCTCGAACCGTGTGGCTGTTGGTTGTTTTAAATGCCCTGTATTTTTGTAGTTTTTGTGTTTTTCCCTCCCCCTCCTTGGGTTTGTGAGCCGCCCTGAGTCCCGCAGGGAATAGGGCGGCATATAAATAAAATGAAACTCAAACTCAAAGACTTACCTAAACTGAAAGTGATTGTTTTCCTAAGCAAGGTTTATTGTGATGAATGGGATGAATAGAATAGAAAAACAGAGTTGGAAGGACCTTGGAGGTCTTCTAGTCCAACCTTATGCTTAGGCAGTAAACCGTATAACATTTCAGACAAATAGTTGTCCAATCTCTTCTTAAAAATTCCAGTGTTGGAGCATTCACTCCAACCTAAGAGGCAAGTTGTTCCATTGATTAATTGTTCTAACTGTCAGGAAATTTCTCCTCAGTTCTAAGTTGCTTCTCTCCTTAATTAGTTTCCATCCACTGCTTCTTCTTCTACCCTCAGGTACTTTGGATAATAGTTTGACTCCAACATCTTTGTGGCAGCCCCTGAGATATTGGAACACTGGTATCATGTCTCTCCTAGTCCTTCTTTTCATTAAACTAGACATACCCAGTTCCTGCAACTGTTCTTCATATGTTTTAGTCTCCAGTCCCCTAATCATCTTTGTTGCTCTTCTCTGCACTCTTTCTAGAGTCTCCACATCTTTTTTACATCATGGCAACCAGAACTGCATGCAGTATTCCAAGTGTGGCCTTACCAAGGCTTTATAAAGTGGTATTAACCATGTGATCTTGATTCCCCCTGTTTCCCCCTCTGCGGAGGGGGGGGATGAAAATAGCCTCCAAAGGCTCCAGAGGCCATCTAGAGGATGGAAACGGATCCGTTTCCAGCCTTCCCAAACTTCCAGTGGGCCCTTTTTTGCCCTCTCAAAGCCATGTGTGCCCTGCACCCACCTGCATCCAAAACGGACTCCTGGGAAGAGAGGAGTGGATGGGGCTAGCCTAAGGTGACCAGATTTTCAGATTGGAAAAGAGGGACACCCTTTACCGGGGGGGGGGGGGGGGCTGGGCTTGATTAAAAAAATTTTTTTTGTCAAAAGGTCACCCCAGGACACTGAAACCAGCATAAATACGAATCTGTTGCCAAACCAAATTTTGATCACGTGACCATGAGGTCGCTAAGTGTGAAAAATGGTCGCAACGGTCGCTAAGTGTGAAAAATGGTCATCAGTCACTTTTTTCAATGCCATTGTAACTTTGGTCACTAAATGTTTTCCCCCTCCTCGAGACTCCTCACTTCTTCCTTCATTCCTCTTGCTGATCTACCTTCACCTTATCTGTCTTCTGCTCTTTCCCTCTCTTCCTTCCTTCCTCCCTCCTTCCATCCTCTTCTTTCCTCACTCACTCCCTTCCTCCTTTTTTCTCTTCCTTCCTCCTTCCATTCTTTATACGATATAAAATTCAATGAGGGTGAAACACACCAAATCTGGCAAAGCTGCCTTGCACCAACCTGGCCTGCCCATAGAATAGCAGCCACTTTGAGACACATAAACCTGGTCTGAACATATTGCATCACAAAGATTTGCAAAGATCACATTTGCAAAAAGGAACATTTCTTGTAGTAAATACATTTTATAAACAATTTAAAAGTAAAAATCCCCCCAAAATAATAAAAAAGGTATTCTATAAATAAAAGAAATCCTTAAAAACCATTGTTAAGTATTACACCAGCAATAATTTATACTGTCACCATTTCAAACTATCATCAGAAATACGAATCTGTTGCCAAACATCAACATTTGGATCGCGTAACCATGAGGATGCCACAACGGTCGCTAAGTGTGAAAATGGTCGCTAAGTGTGAAAAATGGTCATCAGTCACTTTTTTCAATGCCATTGTAACTTTGGTCACTAAATGTTTTCCCCCTCCTCGAGACTCCTCACTTCTTCCTTCATTCCTCTTGCTTATCTACCTTCACCTTATCTGTCTTCTGCTCTTTCCCTCTCTTCCTTCCTTTCTCCTTCCATCCTCTCTTCTTTCCTCACTCACTCCCTTCCTCTTTTTTTCTCTTCCTTCCTCCTTCCATTCTTTCAGCTTCATTTCTTTTGCCTATCTACCTTCTCTGTCTTTCTGCTCTTTCCATTTCTTCGCTTCTGTTCCTTCCTTCTTCCCTCCTTTCCTATTTCTTCCTTCTTCCTTCCTTCTGCCTATCTACCTTCACCTTCTCTGTCTTTCTACTCTTTCCCTGTCTTCCCCTTTCCTCCCTCCCTCCCTTCTTTGCTTTCTAGTTCCATCTTTTCTTCTTTCCTCTCTCCCTCTTTTTCTTTTTTCCTTCCTTCCTCCTTCCTCTTGCCTATCAACTTTTTTATTTTTTTTTTGTTACATAGACGACACATACCCACAACAATAAAAACAAAACAAAAAGAAAAAAACCCATCATCACATATAGCATGTCATTTGGTTACAAGTGTTTTAACATTTATCATTCTTATACATTTATTATTTCATTTAATAGGTTATAATATACAGTTTGGGTTGCTTTGTTTACCATCCCTTCCTCCTGTTATAACACCACCTTATTTTCCCTTTCTTTTCTCCCTTCCTCCCTTCTCTACTTTCTTCCTTCCTGCTCTCCTTTCCCTTCCTTCTTCCCTTACCTTTCTCCTACTCCTGCTCTTCCTCTTCCCCTTTCTACCCTCTCTCCCCCCTTCTCTCCTTTCCATCCTCCTCTCCTTACCTCTTTCTTCTTTCCATCATCCTTTCATTCTCTCCTCCTTTCTCCCTTTCTCCCAACTCCCTTTCTGGGAGTTGAAGTCCACACACTTTCAAGTCTCCAAGGTGGAGAAAGACTGATCTATCTAATTAATATAATTATTTCTCCCTCTCTTTTTCACTCTCTTTCCAGCGCACACATGCAAATGCATAGGGCAGCCCACCTCACACACAGGTAACTCCGGACGGCTTGCGGGAAGAGGACAGCCTACCACTCACCCACGCGGGGGGGGGGCAGGATTTCGCCAAGAAAAGTTAACTTTCCTGCGAAAGGGGCCGGCAGCCTCTCAGCTCTTCCCGGCTGGGAAGACCTCCCCCCACTTCCACTCCTGCGACCCTCCTCCCGCCTCCTCGGAGCTTCAAGCAAGCTAACTGGGAAGGCTGGGAAAGAAGAAGAAACGGAGGCGCGAGGTCAGCGGTCCTTGGGGGCGCGGCGGAAGCGCTCCTTTCCCAGCTCTGCTGCCGTTGCGGGCGGAAGGGGAGGAGGAGGAGGAAGAAGGTAAAGCGGCGGGGCGGTCCCTGCAGCCGCCGACACGGGAAAGGTGCGCTTTGACAGGGCTCCCACAGCCCTGCCAAAGCGCCCATTTCCCGGCTCGGCCGCCGTTGCTGCTGCTCATGGCAGAAGGGGAAGAGGAGGAGGAGGAAGAGAAAGCGGTGGGGCGGTCCCTGCAGCCGCCGACGCGGGAAAGGTGCGCTTTGACAGGGCTCCCACAGAGGACTCCTGCCTCTTCGTGCATGGGATCGCTGCCTCCGAGAGCGTGGGAGCGGCCGCAAGGAGTCCGTTCGTGCAGCGCCCCAACCTCTTCTCCTGCCTCTTCGTGCATGGGATCGCTGCCTCCGAGAGCGTGGGAGCGGCCGCGAGGAGTCCGTTCGTGCAGCGCCCCAACCTCTCCTCTCACGAACGGACTCCACGGAAGGAAGAGACATCGGGACAGCAGCGGGGAGGCCCAGAAGCGAGGGGATGTTCTCTGCTGGCGTCCGCCGCTCCCCCGACCTCTCTTCCTTCCGCGGCGAATCCCATGGATTCACGAACGGACTCCACGGAAGGAAGAGACATCGGGACAGCAGCGGGGAGGCCCAGAAGCCAGAGGACGTTCTCTGCTGGCGTCCGCCGCTCCCCCGACCTCTCTTCCTTCCGCGGCGAATCCCCGTGGAGATTCGTACCCTCACCACCGTCCAGGCCTTCCGCACAGCCCTCAAGAACTGGCTAGCCCGTCAGGCCTGGGGACAAGGATAGTTGCTCCTCCCGAATGATGAATGTATGTTGCTTATTACTTTTATTATATGTATCTATGTCACTGTTTGTACTTCCCCCCCCCCTGATTTTATGTGAGCCGCCCTGAGTCCCCTCAGGGAAAAGTGTTAACAAATGTTAACAAATGTTAATAAAATCAAATCAAAATCAAATTCACGAACGGACTCCACGGAAGGAAGAGAGATCGGGACAGCAGCGGGGAGGCCCAGAAGCGAGGGGACATTCTCTGCTGGCGTCCGCCGCTCCCCCGATATCTCTTCCTTCCGCGGCGAATCCCATGGATTCACGAACGGACTCCACGGAAGGAAGAGAGGTCTGGTCTGGGCAGCACGCACAGAGCGGGAAAGGCAGCACCAAAGCCTGGCCGCGAGCGAGGGAGCGCGCGGTGAGCAGCGACGCCGGGCTGCTTCCTCCTCTGCCGCGTGCAAAGCTGGGCTGCTTGCCTTCCCCCCCCTCCTCCTCCTCCGCGAGCAACGCAACACGGGGCTGCTTGCCTTCCACCCCTCCTCCTCCTCCGCCGCGTGCAACGCCGGGCTGCTTGCCTTCCCCCCTCCTCCTCCGCGAGCAACGCAACGCCGGGCTGCTTGCCTTCCACCCCTCCTCCTCCTCCTCCGCGAGCAACGCCGGGCTGCTTCCCCCTCCTCCCCCTCCTCAGCCGCGAGCGAGGGAGCACGCGGCGACCAGCAACGTCTCCTCCCCCCAGCGCCTCCCGATTCCCACGGTACCAAATTAATTAGACAATACAAAACATACTCACCACCAGTGAGTAAGCGCAGCAGCTGCAACCCCAACAAGAAAGAAAGACGAAATAAAATGGAGAACTCGCACATGCGTCCTCAGCTAAGGAGTCCAGCCAATCAGTGAGCTGGTTGGCCAGCTCACTGATTGGCTGGAGTCCAGCCAATCAAATTAGTGAGCGGCAGGCTGGGCTGGCTTAAATTTGTAGGTAGCATAGAACGAAACGATGAGCCAGCCCAGCAGCTGATGGGTGGGAGCTGCCAGCGCCAAAAAAAGCGTGCCTTTTTAAAAAGCGGGCGGGACGCGGGAATATGCATCAAAAGGCGGGGGTGTCCCGCCAAAAGCGGGACGTCTGGTCACCTTAGGCTAGCCAGGAGTGGGATTTGAGGGGGGGGGTTCTCCAAAGTGCACAGAATCTTAGCTAGAGGTTCTCCCAAACCCCTGAGATTCCCTAGCAGCCCACCCCTGGACAGTTCCCTTCCTTTTTTATCCCTCCCCAGCTATTGTGACGTGGGTGGTCAACAGGACAAGATAATTAAAAATGTCAGGATGATGGCTTTAACTAAGAGTTTGAAAAGCCCACCATTTTCTAGAGTATTGAAAATATGATTCATGTAAAACAGGGATGTCAGGGGTGGAAATTCAGCCCTGTGCTTGATGAAGGATGGACCATGGTTTTACCTTGAAGTATACTTTATAATTAAGAAAAATAAACCTGAGATATATGGAATGGAATGGAATGGAATTTTATTATTTATATGCCGCCCTTCTCCGGGAGGACTCAAGGTGGCGAACAATTCAAAAGGGGGAAAAGGGGGAACATAAAAACGAAATACAGATAATAAAATAAGCAACAGTCGCACAACCATACATGTCGAGAGGGGAGGGAACTCATCACCCCCAGGCCTGCTGGCAAAGCCAGGTTTTGACAGCTTTTCGGAAGGCCTGGAGAGAGGTGAGGGTCTGAATCCCTGTGGGGAGTTCATTCCAGAGGGCCGGAGCTGCCACAGAGAAGGCCCTCCCCCGGGTAGTAGCCAGATGGCATTGGCTAGTAGATGGAACCCGGAGGAGGCCAACCCTGTGAGATCTAATGGGTCTGTGGGAGGTAATTGGCAGCAGGCGGTCTCTCAAGTATTCTAAGAAAACACATTTTATTGTAAAATAAATAACAAACTTACTAGCTAATAACTACATTTTGGCAAAGTTCCTAGCCTACCTCCTCAGCAGGCAAACAAAAAAAGTGAAAGAGAAAGAAGGCAAAATGGACATGCATAGTAGAGTTTTACAGACAAGAGTCAGTCTACCGTATGTCTCAGAGTATAAGTATAAGACAAGGGAATCATAAGCAAAACAGGTATCAATAGCAAAGTTGTTTTAATTAGCAGAATGAGAAGGAATCAGAGAATGTGGAATGGCAGTAAAAGCAATAATAAGAAGAAAGAATAGAACATTAATAAAAAGCAAATTTGAGAAGAAAAATCAAGGTACAAAATACAGCTAACAATGTTGATATGCTTTAAAAAAAACTATAAATTTGCACAAGTAGTGAGTAGGTCAATGATACCTTTGTAGGCATTTATATTGTGCTAAGTCTTGATATTATTTTGGAGGCTTGGCTACCTCAGTTGCTGTGATTTGATGATGGTACCTAGGCTGATGCTCAATCCAGATTTTGGCTACCATTTGGATTAACATTGGATCCAAATATTAATTCCTCCTTTATTTTTACCATTCTTGGCTATGGATGGGTATCCTAGTGTCAATTTTTTCCTTATAGGGATAGTTTCATCCTCCATTGTTTGCACAAGTGGATATCTCCACACACCCTTCCCAGGCTCCCTCCTTTGATGGCAATGCAAATTCCATTCTGTCTTTATTTTCTCTCATTGTACCATTAATGCTTTGATGCTGGAATGATTAAAGCAGAGGGAACAGATTGCTTCTCCACTTCTGTGTTTCACTGTAAATCTATGGAAAGTTTCAAGCAAAGAACTGATGATTTAGCTTCAAAGGACTACTCCTGGAAACTATAGGTTCATTTCAATATGCCAACGTTGCACTTTAAAGATTTAAGGGGGAAAGGAGGGAGAAAAGAGTGACTTTAGCACTACTGTATGGGTTGAAAAGTTAAGGAAGCATGTTTTACCTAGCTTGGATACAAACCAAAAGCATTTAAAGGTTGAAGGAGGAGTTTTGGGAGGGAAATTAAACAGTTGATTCATTGTTGGATCAACCACTAGATTAAAAAGTGGCAGCTAAACCAGCATGAAACATAACAGCCTGGTGTCAGCTTTAACAGGTGCACTAGACAGGAAATATGATCAGATGAGCTAATTGTGGTTTATTGTAGGCTACATTAACATAATCTTGTAAGTATGAAAATACTATTCTTCTTTACATCTTGAGAAATTAAGGGGAGACTTTTTTTTTTGCCTTGCCCTCTGTTTAGCTCTGGAATATACTGTCTCTTATCTCTTATTTAACAACCATTCTAGGCAACCCTTTCTGGCTCAGATTTCCCAGGTCACTCCCACATACCATTACATCTGTTGCTTAGTGCAGAATTTTTATTTATATTTTAATCCTGCCTTTATTATTTTTGTGAATAACTCAAAGTTGCAACAAACCTGATACTTCTTCTGTTTTTTTCCACAACAATAGCCCTGTGAAGTGGGTTAGGGTGAGAGAATGGGACTAGTCCAAAGTCACCGTTCTGACTTTCATGCCTAAGACAGAACTCACAATCTGCTGATTTCTAGCTTCATGTCTTAACAACCACACCAAACCAGCTATGTCATAATCACCAGTACCTTAACATGATACCATTACCAAAGTGATATACCACTGCTATATATAGCAGTGACCAGGCTAAATGAGCATGTTTGATATTATAACCTACCAGAGCTGAAGTTGTCATTAAACCAGAAGGACATTTTGCAAGCCTTCTGGTTAAAAGAGTTTGACAAGGTTTAGGATAGAGGATAACAGGGGTGAAGTGGAGCTTCAAAACATGGAGGGAGGTTTATTTGTGATGGGAGGAGTGGGATATATCATTTCTGCCTGAATTCAAATACATTAGGAGTGATCCTTGCTGGAGTTGACACAAGCAACAAGTCAGGTCTCTTCTCAGTATGAACTATAAAGCAGTTTTAGTCTCTGGCTTAAACCATTACCCCACTTGTTTCTAACCATGGCATGAACATCCCCATTATGCTATCATGTCATCAAGGGTTATTAACTTCTCAGTCCATAAATGCAAAAGTCTTGAATCATTCTTAACTGGAGCAGGTTTGCTAAAGGTGTGTTTTGTCCCTGACAAGGACAGCATCAGCGTGCATAAAACCCATCCTGCTTTATTACCTCTTTTCTTGGAGAGAAGTCAGAAGACTGGAAATAGAAGGAATAGAAGTATATTTGGCATCCGCAAGAAAACAATCCATTCATGCTAAGATGGCCTTTAGCTGTTTCTAAGGTAGACGGAGAGCTCAGTTGTAGGGACAGGTCCTTTGTGTTGTATGTGAATGCAGGATTGTTTAAACAGAGTAATTTGAGAGAAGAGTAAAAAATACAATGAATCATATTGGAGAAAGAAATATTAAGAGGCCTGAAAACACAAACAAACACACAGGTATCTATAGAATATGGTTATAAAAAAATGAAGATGGTGGTCAAAACAGTATGGCCAAGAAGGAAGCGGGGCTGACGTTGCTACAACACGACATGCAATCTTAGGGCTCCAGGATTGCTGTTGATATCTCTGTTGCTGGACAGTCCTTTTGGAACTAAACCATCCCAAAGAGATGGTGATAGGGAAGGGCACATCCTGCTGATCTCAGGGGCATCGCAAAGCCCCTGATTGATACAGGAGAAGCTGTTCCTTCTGGCTACAAGAGAAGCAAAGTAGCCATTGAGGCTGCACAAGGTTGGGACAAACCCCTGAAATGGAAGTACAGCAGGAGAGAGAATGTGTCAAAATTGGTGAGATAAATTTTACTACTGGAGAAAAGAACACCCAAAAAGATTTAGAGCAAAATTAAAATTGAACATAGAAGAGAGCAAGTGGCAGATTAAACTGTATTAAAATTAGAATGTTATCTTTTTTTCCTTAACTTTGTTTTCTTTTTTTTTTAATGAATTCTTACAAATGCCTCTCACTTTTTAAATTGGACTGTTCTCTTTCTTCCTTCTTCTTCTATTTTTCCTTACTTTTTGTATTTGTGGAGCAAGAATCTCTTTTTGATAACGTTTGGGTGGATTTTACCTTTAAAAATTTTTTATCTGAAGCTTGGAACAGAGAAAGGGCTAAAAGCAGGAGAAAAAGAAGTAACACTGCCACCTAGAGTTTGGAGGCTTGGAAACACTAATTCCTATGAACATTTGATTTATATTTTATATCTCAAACTCCTTGACTTGGTTTACTGAAAGGAACAGTGTGAAGAGCATGATTTGTTTATACGAGTGCTCTTTTAGAGTATTATTAGTAGCTGGACTGGAGTAAAGAGAAATCCTGGACTTGAAAGAGTATAGTGAATTTGTTTTAAATTTAACAATAAGTCTTGGATAGTTTAGTGGCAGTGCTTACAAAATGGCGCAACATGAAGAAGAAAAGGAATTAACATTGCAAATAATTATGTTAGAAATTCAAAAAGTTCTAAGAAGCACAGAGAGAATAAGAGATTTGAGATTATAGAACGAAAAATGGAGGGAAGAGTTGAGAATATTTACAAAACTGATGAAATTTGAGGATAGAGTTCAAAATAACTGCAGAGAAATATGAACAAAGTGATAAGAAAATTATTGATATTGACAGCAAACTGAGAGTGGAGGGAAATTATATGGGTGAATTACTGAAAGGAGAGATCGACAAACTCGAACTCTATCCCAGACTTCAAAATATAGATGAAGAAAGGAGAGAAAATTTGACAGAAACAATGAGAGGAATTTTGGCAGAAGCACCAGTGATAACCAAAGGCAATATGATGGAAGGAACAGATGGAAGGTTTCAACTCTCTTTAAGATATGGGATGAACAACAAGTTGCTAAGAGAAGTCCACATAAGACTTATCAAGAAAACACTTAGAATACAGATTCTACAAATGGCAAGAGATATTGGACAGCACTACTACTGGAAGGATACAGGATAATGAAATGAAATGTTAAACTAAAATCAAGTTAAATTTAGTTAAACTTTGAGTATTATGTATAAGATAAAGCAATAATAATTAGTCAAATAAATAATTAACAATGATAACAATACATTTATATATGCTAGATTGATAATATGAAATTTTATATAAAGTGGGACTATGGAGATGAGGCAGAAACACATTGTTAGTGGGACCATAGAAATGAGGTTGAAAAGCTTTTTATAAAAGCTAAACAATTTTATATAGAATAAAATATAAAGATGTAATATCATTGGATGATTTTAGGACGATGTAATGGAATGCCATAATATAAATTTACTTAAAATTTAGTTATGCTTCACATAAAAAGAATGTAATAATAGATATACTCAATGAATGTTTAATAATTATAATAATTGTATACATATATATTAGATTGATGATATTAATAATGGGGGGAAACATGTAATTGGAAATTATTAGAGAGTGTTACTGTTCTGTCCCAAGCCTCTAATATATACTGACACAGACTTGGCTGTCTGCCAAAACTAAGGAGGGAGATAAGCAACCCCTTGGCTAGGAGCCCAGAAAATTATCTCTATGAAAATAAGGCTTGAACTCACAAAATTGTCCCAATCTTTCACTACGCCTGGATTAGTAAACTGTTGTTTCTTGCAAAATTGCCCTCCGTTCACCCCACCACCCCACCCCTCCAGGAGGGGCCAATCAGTAGCCAACTATTCCTATTTCCTTCTGTGAGCCTTTTTCCAAAGCTGCTCCCTCCTCCTCTCAGCCCTACACATACGTATGTCAGGGACAGCCTCTCTCTGTTCTTCCTCACTGCTCCCTGACTCAGACGCCACCTGGTAGCCAACAGGCCTCTCTAGTCCCTGCTCTGACTCCAAACACCCTCCAGAGTCTTCCTCAGCCTCCAGGGCAGTCCCATAGTGTTCATCGCTGTCAGATTCCAGCAACAGCGCAGCCTGCTGCTGTTGGGCCACAACAGTTATCAATACTAAAACAATAGAATGACTTAAAATAGGATATAAAAATACTTTATTATTGGATATATTGAAGATGATATAATGAACTATTGTAATATAAATGAATTTATATTTAGAATACCTTGTTTAAAATGAAGAAACAATAGTGATAATCAAACAAATGTGCTATAATAATAATGTATAGAAATATATTTGATTGATGACATGCTACTTTAGATAAAGTTTAAGCTGATGACTATGGAAAGAATGCACAAAAACCTTGTAACCAATTGACACACTGTACATAATTGAAGATGTTTTTATGTTATATGTCTTGTTTGTTTATGTTTGTTTAAAAATAAGAAAAAATATTATTAAAAAAACAGTACGGCCAAAACTTGTTTTTTATATGTGATGCCAATAAAATGGCACCAATCTGGATACCATTTTGGCTTATTTTACCATACCATGCACACACTCTTCCATTTAAAGTCCTGGTCTTAATGATAAATATCTAAATAGCCTTGCTCTATGCAGGCATGTTGTGCTTTAGCCCAGCCATCCAGGGATGACTGAGTTGTAGTTTAACACATGTGAAGATATTCAGCTGAGGAAGAATGGTTAAAACAAAAGCTGAGACTGTACTTAGACAGATTGTTCACTCATTAAGAGAGAATGTGAAATTTTGAATGGCACATACAAATAACAAAAAAAAAATGAGACTGTTACCAACCAAAGGTAGAAATATGTTTAATTGTTGGCAGATTGTTCAACTTCTTAAATTGTTGTAGGTCTTTTGTTAAAAAATGTAAATATCTTTTCACAGATAAAGCTAATTATGACTGTAACAGATGTTCTTAAAGGAAGGTCTCTCTACTTAACCCATGGGTAGCACAATACCCTCCATTTAAGTAAAAAAGTGGCTAGGTTATCTAGCTTCCTTTTCGTGGATGGCACCACACATTGCTCTTTTTCTTTTTTCTTTTGCATGAGGGGACTTAAGGGACAAAATGGGCCACTTAAATTTTGCAGGTGGTCATGAAATCTATTTCAGCCCTTAAATCTCTTCTGAAATCATCTCCAAGATCATTACTCCCCCTTCCCCTCACATCTTTTGATTGTGGCATCCCACAACTAGACCTTTAACATAGAATTTGCATAATTAAACAATCATTTAGGCAACAATGCTAGTTATCGGAAGAGAAAGCCTTAAAAAGTCTTTTTTGGCCTATTCAAAATTTATATAAACTGATATCCTGCTCATTTATTTTATCTGAGGATCTGAAATTGCTTGGGATAGCTGAGTTATCCCAAGGTAGGGCATCAGGACATCCACAAGAGAAGATGAAAACTATCCAGCCATGTGACATTTTCTAACCATTTTGTACATGGCTCTCACATTCAGATGCCCCACTGTATCTATAGAACCTAAATATATAGGAAGTTTTCCTACTATCCCCCTTCCCTCATCAGGCAAGCCTTCATATATTGGTCAAACCTTTGCCTTTATCTATTGTTCTGTAGTTTTCACTTGGATGCTTTCGTAGATTAAAGATACCAAGTAAACATCCATGATATTACACTATAAAAAGAACAAAATATGCCCCAAATGTAGCATTTGAAAATGAAGATGGCATGATACAGTCAGAAGACTTTTCTGCAACTCTAGCATGGCCAGAGAAAAGTTATGGTGGGCTTTTATTGCTTCAGGCCATCCAGGCCTCCCAAAGATGGATCAGTAACCATTTATCTCTGTTTGTTGCTGCTGGTCCAAACAGTAATGCTGGAGTAGGCAGTTCTGCAAATACCAAGGTCCCAAGTTATAAAAGGTGTTAGATTATATCCAGCGCCTTAAACTAGAGCTGAAAACAAATTGGCAAACAATTCATGATCCACCAAATTGGTGTTACATGTTCCTAACAATAGAAGCCATGTGCTGCATTTTGGACTATTGTAATTTCTGAAACGTTTTAAGGAGAGTGTGTATAGTGTGTAACAGTAGTCTAACTAAACACCAATAAAACACCAATATATGGCTTATAGTAGGTAGGTTCTCCTGCTCAGATAGGATCACAGATGAAAAATTCAAATAACCATTTGTTGGGGGGAAAAAACGAAGTTCCTGGTCCCAATTACCATCAGTAGGTGAGACTTACCCACACTATACTACTTAATTGCTATTAAATGTTGCAATACAGTAACACATTTCTTGCCATTTAAAAAAATCTTGCCTTATTTCTGACAACCACAGACAATAATTATTAACATGATTTTATAACTGGGCAAGAACCAGCATTAGCAGGCTTAAAAGACAGGCAAGCAGGCAGGCAGACAAATTTATTTTCTAAGCTTTCCTATTCAAGCTATTCAGGTTTTCAGGTGAGTGAGATTTCAAGTGAGTAAGTTGTTTCTCTAGACATTTAATTTTCTGAAGTTGATTTTAGTGGGGCATAGACCTGCAGTGGTTTTAAATGGGTCTCCTGGATATAGCCATGACTCAAATTTATAGCTTTTAAAATCTTTAAAAGGCTAGTATGATTGAAAGGTCCCTAATCAAATAAATAAATAAAAAACAATTCTGTGCATGTGGGAGAAAGAAAAGTATCTCAGGAAACCCCAGACCAACCCTTTTCTCTTAGATGTTCATACTGTAGGATGTGCAATGTATGCCAGAACTTTCAAACATGATTTATTTACCCATTATTTATTGAAATCATTTTCATCCTACTTTATAATATAGAATTCTGAAGGTCTAAATATTTTACACCAGGCACCATACATTCTAAAACTATATCAATAATAAAAACCATATATTAATTTATTTAATTTAAATCATTTTTTCTGCAACTCTCATTCCATTATCTGAAATCATGAGCAATAAATATAGAATTATAAAATGTATAATAAACAATATTGATGATAAACTTACATCAAGTTAATGCAATTTTATAATGTGTACATTAAATTGCAACTATCTATGCACAATTTACTTGGCAGTTAAGTTTCATAAAACTGAATGAGGCATACTTCAAACGAAACATTTTTTCTTTAAAAAGTCATTAAAACAGAATCTGTTTAATTCACAAGAAAGCAAAAATATCCCATTGCTTTGAAGCTATACATGTGAATAAAAAGCATTACTATTGGTATTTAATATTTAAACTGTCCCCCAGTTGTTTAAAAATTTTATGTAGCAAATAAAGTGCATGATTTTACTGCTTTTTCTATTCTGTTCCTGTTTTTTTGTTAAAAAAAAAATCTTTTTCCCTCTTGAGTACTCACCAAAATAGAAAAGCGACATATAATTCAAATAAACAAATAAATCCTAGAATAAATATACTGTATTTTTGAAACCACATACTTAATGTACACTTGGAAGGATAACATGAATTATTTTTCATTAGCTAATTATGCATCGTGACTACAAATTGGTTTTTGTTACTTTGAAAATAAACATCGTGGTTTGCCTTGGCAATTTGTCCATGCTTGGCTTCCAATTATAATGTTGCAAAAATGAAAGGTGGGGGAACATTTGTACTCTGGCCTGAAAAATAGGATGGATGCTTACATATTTTTCTTTCTTGGGGATGATTCAGTTTCTAACAAATGTTGCAGCTTTGCATTGACATTTATCATTTAATAGCAATGCCAAATTATATATAGGATTTCCCCACACCCTGGAAACGCATGGGCAGTTTTACAGAGATCTTAATATAAAACAAACCCACCTGGGCTTTTTATTCAGCGCAAGCATAGCCTACTAATGATTTTCAGACCACACATCTACATGCAACTGAGGCAGATTTATGTGATCTGTTCTAAAACTGGCCCTTCCAGTCTTATCTATATACTTCTAGATTAATGTTTATCAAACTTGTTTTGCAATGTGCGGACTTCAACTCCCAGAATTCCCGAACTGGTGGAATGTTGATGTACCAGAGGAAAGCAGACCCATGTCAGCAAACCTGTTGCTCTAATTGGTTCTACTGGTTCACTGTAGGACCTTCTCTTCTTTCTGGCCTCAGATCTGTCTCCACTTCCCCCCTCACCACCACTTGGGTCCTATTTTTTTTTAAAAAAGAATGTTTTGTGAGCAAAAACAAAAGTAGAAATTCTTGAAAATCTTCCCCAGAGTCGAATCAATTAAAACTCTAATTAAAACTCTGTTTTTCTAAGTTGAATGGTCATTTCCCTTAATCTTTTCCATTATCATTTTACAGTCTAAAATGAGAGATTAAATAAATATGGTGTTCGGTTACAAATAAACTTAGGAATCCTATTGAGTAACCTTCTCCAACCTATCTCACACATACCACTATTTGGAATACACTTACATGGAATAGGCTATTATTAAAAACATCATACCTAGGGTGACCAGACATCCCGCATTTGGCGGGACAGGCACGCCTTTTCATAAATTTCCCGCGTCCCGGGCCGTTCTCAAAAAAACCCGCTTTATTTTAGCGCTCGCAGCTCGCTCGCTCCCCCGCCCATCAGCTGCTAGCTCGCTCGCTCGTTCCCTTCTACACTAAAAATCTAAGCCAGCCCAGCCTGCCGCTCACTGATTGGCCTGGACTCCAGCCAATCAGTGAGCTGGCTGGGATGGAAAATTTTAAGCATGCATAGCACGCCACGCGAGTCTCCATTTCATTTCGTCTTCGCCGTTTGCTTGCTGCTTAACTGGTGAGTAACAGTGCCGCTTCGGGTGGGCTGCAGCGGCCTTTAGCAAGGGAAGGCCTTCCCTTGCGAAGGCCTTCCCTAGGGAGGCCGCGGTCTGGCTTTCCTCCCCGCCTCGCCTCCTCCACTAGCCTTTGTCCTTCCACAGTAGGGCGGCTGGGGGGAGGAGACGGCCCTCCTCCCCTTCTCCCCCTTTGCGGAGTTTCCCTGTGTCTCCCAGGTCACACCTGTCCCCTCTCAAAAGGATTCGGCTCCCTGTGTGCAAGAAAGGTGCCCGCTCGCCAGCCCGCCACCCTTGGGCTCCGGGGGCAGCACCTTCCCAATGCCGCCGCTGCTGCGCTGGTTCCTTCGCGCCCTGCGGAGTTTCCCTGTGTCTCCCAGGTCACGCCCATCCTGTGTACGAGAAACTGTGGGGGAAAGAAAAGTCCTCTCTTTCCCCCTCATCAGAGCTCAGGCGAGTGAAAGAAAGAATTTTACCCCACTGATTAAAGTAATTTCTTCACCCGCAGAGCCCAACAATGCTGTCAAGATTAAGATCTCTTGAATTAGATTCCGGCTGATGCGGCGGGCGGCGCGGATTGCAGCAGGGATGCCCACTGATCACAGCCCGATTGCGCCAGGGGGTTCCGCTGGTTGGAAGAAAGTCCTTTGCGCCAAGCGCTTTTCCCTCCCAATCGCACCCCTCTCGCGTTCTTCGGCCCGCTGGAGCAATGGGGGCCCGGGGTAGGCGGAGCCCGGCGAACCTCCTGGGCCGAGAAATTGGAAGGAGCGAAGTTGTGAATGCTCCGAGGAGTGAGTAAAGCGCCGCACTTGGAGGAAGTAGCGGCACATGATTGGAGCGGGAAGAGGAGCTGAGTTGGGGCATCCTCGGCATCCCCCGGGTGATCTCCGGGCCCCCGGCTTCCCCATCTCCTCTCCTATGGGGAGACGTGCATCATAATGTTGTAAGCCACCCGGAGTTACCTGTGTGTGATGTGGGCTGGCCTATGCATTTGCATGTGTGCGCTGGAGAGAGAGTGAAAAAGAGAGGGAGAAATAATTATATTAATTAGATAGATCAGTGTTTCTCCACCTTGGAGACTTGAAAGTGTGTGGACTTCAACTCCCAGAATTCTGGGAGTTGAAGTCCACATACTTTGAAGTCTTCAAGGTGGAGAAACACTGAGATAGATGATAATGAGATGAGGGAGGGAGAGGGGGAGAGAGAGAGAGAGAGAGAGAGAGAGAGAGAGAGAGAGAGAGATAACTAGATAGGCAGATAGGCAGGCAGATAGACGGATGGATAGAGAGAAAGAGAGAGAGATAGGTAGGCAGGCAGAAAGATGGATGGAGAAAGAGAGGGGGAAAGAGGGAGAGGGATACCATAACTAGATAGACAGATAGGCAGGCAGATAGACAGATGGATGGATAGAGAGAGAGAGGATGTGTATAATTAAGGTGACCAGACGTCCCTAGTGAGGCCGCAGGCTGGCAGTAACCGCCGCGGACAGCTCCCTCCCCCCCCCCAGTCAAAGGTGTCCCTCTTTACCAATCTGAAAACCTTAACCAAGGCCCAATCTTCATCCAAGACAGATGATTCACTAGAATTGGAAAAATGATCCAATTTATAGAACAAACAGACAGAGAAAAAAATTAAATAACCAAAGGAAACAGGAGACTTCAAAAATTCAAAATGAAGGCTGAACATGGTCAGCAAGTAAAAACAATCTGAGATTAGTGGATATAAGAATCCCAAAAAAGGGAATGGATTTGGATAGAAATGAAGTATTCTGAAAAAAGGGCCTGACTGAAGGTTGGGAATCCTGAAAAGAATCTTCCCAGTCTGTTACAAGCTGAACTTGTGATTGACAGAAGTAATGAAAAAAGCAGCTGTATATTAGCATGTTTATACTTCCTCCCCATCCACTTAGCAATCTGTATTGCAAGCAAATAATTTAGAAGAAATGTAAACTTACCCAATTTTGCACAAGAATCCAATTCATTATATTCACAGCTCTTTGCTTTTTTTTTTTTTTTGAAAACCTATGAAAAATGAATCTCTGCTCAAACTAGTTTACCTCACTCCTAAGTGGTTAATTATAACACAAGCTCTCTGATTTTTGTTGACTGAGATGAAGGGAGGGAATACCCTTAGAGACATATTTAATCATTTGGATCTAGTAGGACTGTATTTATTTCTCCCTTTTTAGTCCATTAGAGAGCAAATTAGATTTGATTCGCTTGCTCTGATTGGCTTAATTGCACCAGTTACAGCTAAAGTACAAATAAAATTGTAATAAATTGAGCAGATGTTTAACCTACTCTACCAAGATCTTTAATAGTCAGTTCCAATTGCAATTTACATTCAGCAATTTAACAAGACCCCCGGGAAGCATATTTGATTTTGCAGCAAGCTGTTTATTTCAATGTATTTTTAAAAAAAAACACACACCAAGAGCATTGCTTCAAATTATGGGGCAGATATTTAATTTTAATATTTTCTTTCCAAATTGTTCTACTTCTTAAACTTCATTATCTTTAATTAAGATATGTATATATTGCACTTTTTCCTGCAGCAGAATCTCACTATCCAAAGAGACTACAAATTTGGCAAGCAAACATGGCATAGTGGTTTGTGTTTCAAAGCTGATAACTGATCATAACAACAGCCCACCTCCCCAAAAAAAGCATTTTGGTCTGAGGATGAAAAAAACATAGAAGTAGGTTGGTTTATGTATGAAGAATTCAAGCTTATCTCTCTTTCTAATCAGTTTCTTGTTAGAGAGATATGAAAGCACTCGCTCACTGACACCAGTGTCTCTATGGACTATAAGAGGACTTTGTATATTTTCCTTTCCCTAACTCTGTTTCATAGCAGAATTGCTCTGGGATTGCCGAGCAGGAGGAAAGCATTCTTGGCTTCTTTGTCCCTAGTAAGAGGAGCAAAGTATCTGGATATGTGTCTTCATACCTCAACTCCCAGGATCAATAGCCATAGCAACTTGTCTCTGGTATTTGCATATATTATAGTTACTATAATATAGTATTAGATTATATCAGTGGCCGCTCTGGGCGTACGCTTTATGGTTGTGGACCAGCTGCCGGCAGAGAGTATAACCATAGAACTTACGCCCAGATCAGCCACTGCTGGAAGACTCGGTTTGGAAGCCGCTGAAAAAATGGAAAAATCATATTAATGTCCGATATACAGAATGGATTCCAGGCAGATAAGCTGTATTCGAGAATTGGTCTGACAAAGTATGCCCTAGTCAGCAATACAATGTTATTGGAGAAGAAGCTTTGCAAAATTAGGTTAACAACTCTTAATGTAATATTAATTAATTAATCTCTCTTTCTCACAAACACACATACCCGCGTGCACATGCACACACACACACAAACTGTAGCAACAGGCATTCAGGACTGGAAATGTTCTTGTAGATACCCTCAATTCCTTCAATGCAAAATGTAAGACAAACATTATGCTAGCAGGCCTCGACTTACAGCCATTTGTTTAGTGACTGTTCAAAGTTTGCAGTAGCACTCAAAAAAGTGACTTATGACCGGTTTCCATACCTAACAACTGTTGCAGCTTCCCCCATGGTCATGTGATCAAAATCTGAGCGCTTGGCAGCTGGCTTGTTTTTATAACAGTTACACTATCCTGGAGTCATGTAATCACCAACTTTCACAGCCAGCTTCCCACAAGCGAAGTCAGATTCACTTAATGACCATATGATTCACTTAACAACTGCAGTGATTCACTTACGTATTTTAGCAAAAAAGGTCACTTAACATCTGCCTTGCTTAACAATGGAAATTTTGGACTCTGTTGTGGTTGTAATTCAAGGACTACTTGTATGCAGATTTTCTACAGCAGTTCAGAAGGAGAGTCTTCAAATGGACCTGAGGACTATGATGTCAGAACTGAAAAAGTAGAATAATACCTAATGAAATTATTTAATTTTAAATTGCTTTCTTTACTTCTGCTCTTCAAGAACTATCTTCTACAATGCATTTCCCATCCTTTCCCCTCTACTGATTGTAATGCCTATTAGTTGATAGGACCACCTGGCTCTTCTCTGATTGTTGGGTCAATATCTTTTTTCTTGCTAGCAGGTGGGGGTGGTTTCAGAAAAGTAGTCTAAAAATACAGCATTAAGTAGGAACCTCCCCTTCCCCACATTATGCATGCACAGATATACTGGCCCCCTCCCCCATTGCGTATACACAGAGCTCCAAATGTCTTCTACCCCCGTATATGGCTACAGGATTGCAGTAATTACTCATACTTCAGCACTGCAGCAACTTAGGTAGATGAGCAAACAAAATGAGCTGTGATGATGTACTTGAGGAATAAAACAAATATGTAACACAAATACTCTTAAAAGTGAACAGAAAAATGAATCCCAGGGCAAACTCTCTCTCTCAAAACTAGAAATAATTTAATTTGGAAAGAGCTTATTTCCTAAATTCAAAAGCCAAGAGGGTTAAATGACCCCAAAGCTTCATTTTCCCACTGCGAATGTTCAATGCAACACAGCTGCACACCATATGTGTGTGTGTGTGTGTGTGTGTGTGTGTGTGTGTGTATGTGTGCATATATATATATGTATATATATATATATATATCAAAATTAGAAATAATTTAATTTGGAAAGAGCTTATTTCCTTATTTAGGCTTATTTCCTAAATTCAAAAGCCAAGAGGGTTAAATGACCCCAAAGCTTCATTTTCCCACTGTGAATGTTCAATGCAACACAGCTGCACACCATGTATGTGTGCATGCATGCATGCATGCATACATACATACATACATACATACATACATACATACATACATACATACATATATATATATATATATATATATATATATATATATATATATATATGCGAATGAATGGCTGTGGTTTTTCTGTTCTTCCGTTGTGATTCTTCTTTTTCACATGAGGTAGCAGCTCAAGAGTATATAAAATATACAATTCATTAGAAAGCAAATAATAGTTACATTTTAAAAAGGAAAAGAAATAGGTTGCACTAGAAATGTCCATGGAGACTCTCAGTCATCCAGGTCATGGTTGCCTCAAAGATGCTTTTTTTCAAAAGACAGCTGAACTTCTTTTTTTTTAATTTGAAGACATTTTGATTTTCATCCATGAAACTTAAGAACTGAAGAAGCTTCTTGGATAAGAAGCAAAATGTCTTCAAGAAAAAATAAAGAAAGCCAAGCTGCCTTTTGAAAAAAGCACCTTTAGGTTACAATAGAAACCCCACTCCCCAATACATTACTAAAACACCTGTGTCTGTTTGGCCTTCAATTGGCCAAAACTTGAAAAGGCCACTGCTGCACCACAACACTTTTACAATAAACTGTGCTCATGTGAGCTTCCGACAGGTCAATGGGGATGCTGATAGGAAGTCCAAACTTGATCATGTTTGCTCATGCCAGCTTCCCATGAGCAGTCAGTGGTGAATCCAGCAGGAAGTTGGAAGCTGAAAAGGCCAGCAGGCAGGTAAGTGGCTGCTACCAATAGAAAAAATATTTGTAGATCAGGATTGAATGTGGGATCCTTGAGGATCTCTGAGCTTGGTTTTCTTGCAGATGTTTCATTATTAGACTGGGAAACATCATCAGTGCTGGCATTGATAATATTACCTAATTTGGCAATCAAATGTCTTGACAAGAACAATCAAATTCCACTCTAAGTGGCTCCTGATGAGCAGGGCAGGAAGCAAAGGGATGCATAAGAGATGCAGCAAGTTTCGGGGTCACAGAGAAAGCATGAGGATGCATGTAAGCACAGGACAGGTCAGGTAGGGTGCATAAGAGTGGCAGGGCAGGGCAGCAAAGGTAACGGATGTAGCACAGATTGGGAAGGTATAGGTCAGGGAGGATGCACAGGGCACATGAATGGTGCAGTATGGTCCAGAAGGTCTTAAGGAAGGTGTGCAAACTGGGGACTTACACAAGTAACTTGAGACCGACCCTGACAGCTTACCCACTGACTCTTCCTGCAAGCTTTCTACAAACAAAGTCAGTGGGACAGCCAGTTGGAAATCAGAAATCACTTTCACTTCCACTTCTTTCTTGCCTGCCCTTGGCCATTCTGTTGATCTACTTGGGAAACAAAATGCCTCCAAAATGATAACATAATGGAAATGATGATCCAAAGACACATGGGTTGTCTAGTCTTATTCTAAAATGTGTGGACTGCAGATTCCTATATAAATATCAAGGAAATGTGAGTGGGCTTTTTTTGTAGCGTTTAGATAATTTAGATAACAATTGAATATACTTGAGAAGGTTGTATTCAAAAGGCCCACATGATAGGAAGAGCTACATTGTAAAAAACTGGGGTAGAAATGATGATAATGATGATATTGATCCAGATTTCTACTGGTTTACACATCCATATTAGAAAAAGTAACCACTCTTGATCCAGATTAGTAAAACTCTGGAATCTGCCTTGGATCTTTTAGCCATCTCAGTAGGTCTACTTCTGATCAAAGCAAAGGATCTCTGCCACCATTTTTCTTTTTAGACTTTTTTTCAACTTCATATCTTTCCTTGTTACAAACCCAATTTAAAAAACCCAGGATATTTCCGGCTGACATCATGGCAAGATCAGACACAAGGAGTGAGTCTGCATGCTCTCATGCCAAGTTATCCCCATTGTAGGGCTCTGAAAGGATTACAGCTATCCTGTAGGGGTAGTGAAGAAAAGAGGGATGTCCTGCAGGTCCCAGAGAGCAGCAACTGTCCTGCTTGACCCAAGGCCCTTCCCTCGCATCCACAACAAGGAGAAAAGGCAGCCATCATGGCTGCCATGAAGCTGGGACAGCCAAGGCAACAAAGAAATGTGCAGGAGTGATGTAGATGAACAGGGACTGGAACTGAATGAGAAGATTCTTTTTTTATTTATACCCTAAATTTAAAAGAAGAAGAAAATCCAGGAAGAGACTTTGCAAACTATTTCTTAAAGTGGCTAACAACCATAGAGAGAAAAAACCTAGACCCAAAAGAAAAGAACTAAGGGGACAAAAGTTAAAGTCCTTTTAAAACATAGAAAATTGGATTTTTAAACTGGGTAGGCATTGTTTTGAAAATGAATTATAAAATGCTGGAACTTTCTACTTGAATAGCTGACTTTGTTTCTATAAATTAAACTAAAATCGGATTAATCAATTTATCAGACTTGAAATAATTCTGAAACCTAATCTGAGGACATTTCCATTCTAATGGAAAATATACCATACACCTACAAGCCTGGAAAAATTACTGATAAGAGAAATAAACAACATTCATTTGGAGGACTGTGGTGATACATAATTATCTACTTTATGATTACTGGAGACTCTATTGTGAGAATAAGGAAGACTCTTCAGTAAAGTAAAGTGACTTTTGATTTGTGGAAGCTGCCTGGACTACTTAAACGAAACTGATTAATAATCCTGAGATGTAAAGAACTATGATTATTGGACTTTCTGACGTGCAATATTGGACTTGAATATATTGTTTTTGGACTATTGAATAAGAGTGGCTTACTAAAATAAGACAAGACGCTCCATCAGTGGGAAATGAGTGAGATTTCAAAAGAAATGGTGTTGATGTTTCAAAGCATTAGGGATATTATGACAAAGAATCACAGAGAGGTAAAGAACCAATTGTAAGGCATAAATGGGGAAATAGAAAATATCCTACAACTGATAATGAATGAAGATCAAAGAGTCCAGGAAAGAGAGGAGACAGCAGAAAGAATAGAAGAAAAGATACAACAGACAAACCAGCAAACAAAGCAAGAAGATGAGTCAGAGAAGATGATAAAGATAATAATAATTGATGAAATAAACCAAGAGAAAAGTACTTTAAGAGATTTAAAAATGGAATCGGATAACTTGGAAGATACTTATGAAAGGGAGATAAGGGTTTTGGTGGACCCTCTGGAGGTCTGGCAGCTTAAGAGGATAGACCTGGGAGAAATACTCAGACTGATGGTGAAGACACAGACGCTAATAGAGACAAAGATCCAAGAGAGGAGTATGGGAGGCAAGCTAAAAAACAAATAAGAATTGAAGTATTAAAACAAGTAAGAGATGATGGATAGAAAGGATTTTTTTTTCTTTTTCTTTTCTAATATAATGATGGCCTGATTAAAAAGTAGAATAGAGGTAGAAATAAGAATGCAAACCTTTATATAAAGCAATAGTTAGATGGAAAGATTGGAGGTAGAAAGATGGTATTATTAGGTATGTTTAAATAATAGGATAATTGGTACTTGAATGCAGGGATGAAATCTACTTACCTTTCCTACTGGTTCACAAATGTGAGCATGTGTGCAGAGCATCAAACATGGATGTGTGACGTCTGGGTGGGTGGGCAGAGCCTGCTACTGAGCGTGCCTGCAAAGGTAAGTAGAACAGTGGGGGGGGGGAATCTGTTGTACCATTCAATTTAGATTAGCTAATATAAATTGCGCGCCACATCTGATTGCCAAAAACACCAGTTTGCCCAAACCAGTAGCATTTTTTACTACCAGTTTGGGCAAACAGGTCGGAACCAATAGCATTTACCCCCTGCTTGAATAGCATATTGCGACTTTGAACAACCAAATAATGTAGGAGTATGTCTTAATATAAACATGTGTACTAACACTAGCACTAAAACACTAGTATACTAACACTAAAACAAAAAAATGCAAGTAGAAAAAACCTTTGGTGAGAAAGTAACAGCGTTCCGTGTCCCTTTGGCATTTAGTTATGCCGGCCACATGATCACAGAGACATCTTCGGACAGTGCCAGTTCTTTGGCTTTGTAACACAGATGAGCACCACTCCCTAGAGTCGGGAACAACTAGTACATATGTGGGTGGGGAACCTTTACCATTGACCTTTACTAACACTAGGATTAGTAATTGTGGTCTGATTAGAAGCTAGATTAGAGGTAGAAATAAGAAATAAGGGGAATATTAGCAGATATAATTTTATATAATATAATATAGATAATAATTACATGAAAAGATTAGAGGTTGAAAGATGGAATAACTATTTACGCTTGATAATATCATTGGCGTTAAAATAGAACATTGAAATATTGAGTAACTATTCTAAAACAAACATGTATATCAATACTAGGATTATATAAGTTTGATTAATGTAACAACTATTATTATTATATATACTTTATTCATTAAACATGAATCTCAGCCAACTGAACATTCAAAAATGCATTACAAATACCAGTGACTGGTGCTAATGGTTGATACAGTTTGCTGCCAGCGTCCTAGGTATCAACCAAGTATCTTCTTAAAATATAAGATGTTCCGAGTAACACAGTTTTTTGCAGTTCTGCTGGTGTTATTGCAGGAAGCTGCAATTTGTTGATGTATCTTATAAAATTCTTGGACATGGTGCCCCGATGACAATGGGTATTACTGTTACATGCTTCATCCTTAGCCGTGTAGTTTCGATAGCCAGGTTGCGATATTTCATTATTTCATTATTTGTTCTAGTTCTTTTTCTTCTACTCTGGAATCTCCAGGAACAGCGATATCAATAAACTGTACAGTTCGGCCCTCTGCAACCATGATATCTGGCGTGTTGTGCTCCAAATGACAATCTGTTTGTATCTGAAAGTCCCACAAGATTTTCACCTTCTCATTTTCAATAGCTTTTTACACTTTTCCACGACTTTCTGGATACAGGTAAATCATATTTTTTACATAACAACCAATGGATTAATTTAGCAACTCGGTCATGTCTAGTTTTGTAATCAGTTTGTGCAATTTTGCTGCATTCACATATTAAATGTGAAACAGTTTCGACTTTGTTATTGCAAAGTCGGAAGTTTGGGTTGTCAGTGGATTTTTGTATCTTTGCTTTCATGGCATTAGTTTGTAGTGCTTGTTCTTGAGCAGCCAGTATTAAAGCTTCCATTTCTTTTTGATAGTTCCCATCTTAAGCCATGTCCATGTCAAGTTGTCATCATATTTTCCCTCAATGTTTTTCAAGTGCTTTCCATACAAAACTTTGGTTTTCAATCTATTTAATCTGTCATCCAGCTGTTTTTCCTTATATTCTGCCTTTGTTTCTGTTATTTTTATGCTGTTAGGCTGTTTTCACAGCCTGCAGCAATTTTTCTGTACTTTGGTTCACATAATCATTCAAACTTCATTTTTCTTCTTCTACAGTTTGATGGATTTGCAATAGCCCCCCGCCCCCTATTGTTCTTGGGAGGTACAACCTGCCGATGTCACTTCGTGGATGTAAAGTGTGGTACATATTCAAAAATTTGCGTGTTTTCTGGTCCAAGTTTTCCAGTTCAGCCAGAGTCCAGTTGATGATTCCAGCTGAGTAGTGTATCATTGGAACTGCCCATGTATTAATGGCTTTAATTATGTTTCCAGCATTCAGCTTTGATTTTAATATTTTGTGGACCTTCTGATGTATTCCTTTTGCATTGACTCTTTGACTTTTCCATTCAAGATGTTATCTGCTTACAATATGCCTAGGCACTTGTAACCATCATCTTTTGCTAATGCTTTCACTATATTTCCATTTCCCAGTTCTGTTCCTTCTGTTTTTTTCATTTTTCCTCGCCGCATAATAATAACATAGCACATTTTTCAAGTCCAAAGTTCATTTTGATGTCACTGCTGAACAGTTGAATTACTATTATTATTATCACCATCATCATCATCATCATCATCATCATCATCATCATCATCATCATCATAAGCCGAGGTGGCGCAGTGGTTAAATGCAGCACTGCAGGCTACTTCAGCTGACTGCAGTTCTGCAGTTCGGCTGTTCAAATCTCACCGGCTCAGGGTTGACTCAGCCTTCCATCCATCCGAGGTGGGTAAAATGCGACCCGGATTGTTGTTGGGGGCAATATGCTGACTCTGTAAACTGCTTAGAGAGGGCTGAAAGCCCTATGAAGCGGAATATAAGTCTAACTGCTAATGCTATTGCTATTCTGCAATTTCAAGAGGGCTATTTGTATCCTAATGAATTATACTCAGAGGTCACACTGTTCATGTATTGATATTGATATATATTTAAAAATAAAATTCTAATAAAACATATTTTTTAAAAACCCAGAATCCCCTTTTAAAAGTAAGATTGGATCAATTAAAGAAAAGAAATAAACTGCAAAGTTGCATTTTAAGATGACAGTTTTCTCTCTATAGCTGATTGCAAAATTTCTGTGCCATCTGCAGGAAGACACGCCAGCAAATGTGTCATCAAATCTAATAATGAAAAGAAGAAACAGACAGAACGTGCTGTAGAAACAGACTGGTCTAATTACTCCTTTATATTCCATAGTTTCTGAAAATACTCATACAAAGAACAGTTAGGTGAAGCTGATCTTCAAAATAAGGATGCCTTAATTCATAAAAATAAAAAGTTGGGAAAGTTTTGAACCTGGAAATTAATCTCATCTTGCAAGTCTTTCAGAATATATAGGGAATTTCAATTGACCTCTAACATTTTAAAATGAAGCACTATGTAACTTAAGGCAAATTGACATCAAAATATTTAATGATTTCAAATTCCATGGGCAATATGAAGTGGGTTTTAATCCAGGGAAGATTGTTTGTGCTGCTATATAAAGAAAGCAAGGGACTTAGCTTTGGAATGCAATATTTAATTCTGGACCTCTTATTTTTCTTCTGCCCATCTCTTTCATAGGTTTGTTCTTGTGCAAATAAGATTTCACAAGAGGTTTCTTCTTTTGATTATTTGTCTTCTTCCTAGAGCAGTGCATCTCAACCTCAGCAACTTTAACAAGTATGGACTTCCTCAGACAACCATTGTGGAAAATGAACTCCGTGCATCATAAAGTTCTGTCTTAGAGAAAAGGTAAAATATAATGAAAATAAATAAAATAACATTCATAACATTCTGCTTCATTGGGAGGATTTAGATAAGCTAAACTCATTGGTGTGAAATGAGCCAACATTAACCAATTAGGAATTGGTGTTTCCTGTTTAATGAAGAAGTGGAATACTTTAAAAAAATCTGGGATCATCTGTTGAAAGTTGAGCTAAAGTCTGCAGTGGATTTCTCCTTTTTCTTTTTTTTGTTTCACTCTTATTCCTAGGAATCTCAGCTAATATTTAATAAAAAGATATATGAAATTAAAGAAAAACTGCAGCTGTCATGCTCCACCATTGTCTGGGTCTACATAGAGGCTCATGAAAACAATTTGGCTTCAAAATACAATTACTGTTATTAAAAGCATGATTTGTGTTGTCTAAAGCAAATAAATAGTACACCAGGAAGTATAAATAAGAATGCCTAAAGATGAATGGAACAGTTTCCATTTATTTTAACTGTGCTCTGCAACAGATATAAAAAATTCTTAAATATCCATTAGCTGTTAATTTATTTTATATAATGTCATCTGTTTGTAAACAGATTTAGTAACATGAACAATGTACATGGAGGATGATATCTAATCTGGTAATAATGCATGCATAAAAACTATCAAACAGAGAGAAACCAGTTTAACTTTTAAGTTTAAACAAGATTATTTTTCTCCCCTGCCCTACAATATTTGACAACAGGTTCTCAATCATCCACTCATGATCCAAATATGCCCATTGGCCTCAAAAAGGTGGTGCATCCACACTCTATCCTCTGTGATTTGGACTATTTTTCCTTTTTACTTCCTTTCTTTATTAAAAGAAAACTTTCAAGAGATCGTAGTCCAAGACCAAAAGGGCAAAAATATAGTAGTCTAAGTACTGCAGCCTTCAACAATCAAATGTTCTCTGTATGTGTTGGATTTTAATCTCAACATCTGGCAGATACTATTAGATTGGGGAAAGATATCTGTACCATTTCCTATCCTCTAAGCTTATTAGAAGAAGAGCCCAGAATTTGGTTATTGGTTAAACTGAGATCACATCCATGTCATATGCACTTCTGGCTTGCCAGTTTGATTTCTCCCAGACTTACCTTTTGTGTAAAATAAAATGTGAAAAATTGCACTTGGGTCAACATGGCATGTTTATTTACCTTGCCTTTTTACCTCTGTTCATTTGTTCCATTGCCAGTTTGGACACAGAGATACAAGACACAAGAATTTCACTGGAATTCCAACAGTCCAAAACTGTTCAATTATGTTGATTCACTAAAAGACGTATACTGCATTTGTCCTTGGTGCATTGTCCTTTGGTGAACATTCATCATTTCTTCAATAGCCACCTGTAAGTAAGTGATTTTCCTATGAGTCTATTATAATTTAATGCCATTTTATGCAGCATGTCTGGCTCTAGATGAATGAAAAGAATCTGTCTCAATTGCTCTATTTTCTTGGTAATCTTTGGAATGATTCTGCAGTTTAAGATTTCCAAATTGGCAAACATAATGACCAACAAACCAAGGCTGGAATTAATTAAATGCATTCTGCTCAGAGACACAAATAATGCTCATGTCTTAACTTGAATCCAGAACATGCCACTTGGATATAAGCATCCATGCTATTTCACATATAAAAATCGAATAATTAACTATGCATTCAGTATATTCCTGTTACTGTCATTCGAAGGTTCATAAGGATATGCTGCTGTAACACCTCTGCTTAGAACATCAAAATATCTCTAAAGTGAGGTAAAAATAGCAATAGCATTTAAACTTATATCCCGCTTCATAGTGCTTTATAGCTCTCTCTACATGGTTACAGAGCCAGCATATTGCCCCCAACAATCTGGATCCTTTTTTGACTGCAAACATCATACAGTACTGAGAAAAATTCTGGAGAATAAAGTGACAGGTTACGCTGGTGTTATAATTGTTACTTACTAATAGGTGGCACTATGCAACTAGTTTTATAGAAACTAAACAAGCATAGGTAGTCTCCATATGTCCACATCCTTTTAGCAGTATTTGGACTAGGTAATTGTATGAATTATTGCATTAAGCTTTAAAGCTTAATTGTCAAAGATGCTACCTTGAATCTCATTCCTTATACATTATCTAAGTACCAATGAACGGTAGTCAACTTACTTTTCTTGTGTGTTTTGGGCCTCATACTAGACCTTCACCTTATGGTGATTTATATAAATTTTACAGATGGATATTCTCTGAATTGGCATTATAACCCACAACTTTAAGCCCCAATTTTGAAATTATTCAGAAACATAATTGTGTTCTAATTCCTTGAAAATCTGACCGATGTTTTAAATTCACACTTCTGTTTTTCTGAGTAACCCTTTTGAAATATTTTAGTTTTCACTGCTTCATACATTTGTCGTGATAATGAAACAAAATATAACCAAATATAGTTTAGCAACTTTATTGGGTGAGGATGGAGAATATGGGACAAGAATAATTTCACCCCTGTTGCTTTTATGAAATTGGCATTAATTTTAAGTAATATGTTTATTTACATTTAATTTAATTTTTTGAGATCTCTATCTAGAGATTCTTTTTTTTTTTCATTTCAAGGCTTTTTGAAATCACAAATGTGTCCTAGCAGAAATGGACAGGTAGCTTAATTTTGGTAAAATAAAATGACAATGTGTATATGATATTTTGGCATTATAGAAAAGATACTTAGAATATATATAATAAAAATACTTTAAATGGCTTGCTGATCAAGCTTGTTCAAGTTTTAACTTTTGTAACAAGGGATTATTCCCTTTAATAAGTACTTTTATTCCAACCTCTATATCTGCATTTTCTAAAATTACAAAATAAAGTTGAGTTAACTGCTAAAAGGGGAAGTTTTTTGGTTTGTCGTGTTGTTAACAAGAACTGGAAACATTGTCTGGGTCTTAGTATTCTTCCTCACTAAAAAACTTTCAGGCTTCATAACAATTTTTGAATCAATATAAAACCTATACTCATTATTGCTTCATTAGCACACACAAAAATAATAGAATAAAGATAGAAAATGAAGCCATCATTTATAGATCTACAGTAGAACCCGTGGCCCTATTCTGTGAGCATGTTGGTTGATGATACACATCAGTATCTCATATAGTATTTAGGGTTTTTGTTAATTGCCATTGTCTTTCTAATTTGTTGCTTTCCAGAATCCCAAATATCCAGAGGTTCAGAGGTAACAAAACCTCCAATTTGGTATTCATTTTCAAATTGAAAAATTGGGGTATGATTGTTTTGTGGACACCATCATATTTACTTAGATCCTGAGAATAGGTCTGTTTCTCCAAGGATTTAATTGCTTCATAAACTCCAGGAAATAGTCTATAATGTATAAAACCATTTTAGTACATTTAATGAATGAATCATGAAATATACACTTTTGTATTCCAAATATGATGCCATCAGATTCTAAGAATACTTGTAAGGAATCATCTCTAATTAAAATCTAACACATATCTTTCATTAAATCATGATTGTGCTAGCTAATCCAATTAATTATCTCAGTCTTAATCATTTTTGTCCTATAGGAATTGAAGAAGTCTTTTTAAAAATTAATGAGTATCACTAGGGCCATTCATTCCACACAATAACCCCATGTATTCAAAAATCCTAAAGTTAAACCATTATTAGTTTTCATCAGGGTTTAGTTAATAGATTATAGAAACCTTATTACAATGTAATGTTCAAACATACAGCATGGTTATAAACAATGTAGATGGGATTCATATATAACATTAAGCAAAAACAGTATGTCCTCACTGCCAACTTTCAAAGATGAAGTATGAAAATGACAAATGTGCATTTGAAAAATATAAATATCACTCAAGCATATCTATGAAAATTATATAATTGGGTGCTTAATATGTACATTCAATGACAATATATGTATTGTTTCTAAATTAGAATTCTAAATTATAGTGCCATTTTAGTTTCCACGCCAATCAAATAGGATTCCAAGTATTGCTGAATGGAATTTTTGGTAATAGGGTTACAGAAAATTGTATCATATGTCTCTACATGTTATGAAGTCCAGGGGAGTATTCTTTAAAAAAAAGGAATAAAGTTGGAAGCAAAAATTCTGACATCCTTACCATTCTCCTCTTCTTTTTATGTTCATATGATCCATTCAGAATTACAGGATTTGGACTGCAAAACAATATATGCTCACTAAGTGGCAGCAAAGATTTGGGGGAATGTATTTCTAGGCTGTAATTTAATGGATGGTCAGATTTTTATAATCCAGAACTGAAAGTACATACATTTTTATAAGTAGCTGGATTGGAAGATTTTGAAGAACAAAAAGAAAGATGAATAAGTGATGCAGTCCTATTTCTAGATCATCCTTTACTTCTCTCCTAATTATATTTTTCTGGGGCATGTTTTTATTAAAATAATATCTACACTTCATGTTTTCCACAGTGTAACATTGGTTCATAACATGCTACAATATGGCTTCAAAAGTCTCTTCATGACTAAAACTAGTTAAATAAAACACGCTAAATCAATATCTTCTTGTTATTTTGCTACCGTGTTTTCCTTGGCCATTCTCTCAGGAGCACTACAATCCACATGGTAATTCTAAAACTATTTTGAAATGAGACTGCAAAAAAAAAAAAGAGGTAAAAATAAAATAAAATAAATCATCATGGTTATGATATACATTTAGTAATCTAAAAAGACTGACCGTACGTAACACTTTTCAATGGAAATAATCTTTCAGAGTGAACAATAAATCAGATATTGAAGGCTGACCTGCAGCGCTTACAAGCCACAAAAACAAGAGGTTCATAATTTCTCTTTTAGGTAAATAGGTAGCAGACCTTCTATCATTGCAATCGGAGAAGAATGATCCAGCAGTCAGCACATTATGTTGGGCCATTAACTTAGATTTAGAGCTGGGAGGCAACACATTGCAATATTTTGTCCTTTCAATCCCATAGATCTAATTCTGATAGAATATGAAGCAAGAATAGCCTCAAGACTATCTTTCCTACATTAAAGTCTAGTTCATGCACACAAACAAGCTTTACACATTCTACCAAGCCATAATATGATTTGCTTGGTTAAGTCTCAGTGTGTCATTTAAATCCAGGCAATATGGTCTATAAACCTTGACTTAAGGCTTAAGATCTTGGTCCCAACCAATTCTGTAGTCAACAAACATGATTAAACTAACATGATTAAACTTTCCTCTAAAGCATTAGAGGAAAACGAGAAACATCTTTCAGAACATCTTATGGACGCCTAAGTATCTTTAACTACAAGATGATCTTGTAGTTGATGTATATCCTTCCCACCAGGAGCTTTTGGATATACTGCATTTCAGAGAAATAATTATGTATACACACCTGTAACGCACATGCATACATACCAAAATGGATATATTCCAGTTCAGAAAAATAAAGGAGAGATAAAAATTAAATCCTGGATTTTCCTTTTTGCCTATCTACCCTGTAAAATAATATCTCCATAGAATTAAGTCTTGTCCATCTTTTTAAAAATATTCCTGAAACAATTTAGCTTTTCCAAAGGCATTTAGAAGATATTTTTCATGTCCTCTTCCCTTATCTGTATTATTATTGTTACCAATATGATGTATGCATTTTATTGTGCATTTGTTAAATTTGTTCTGACTATTTTTATTATTTTTAGTAACATCTTTACTGAGTTTTAAATTTTGATTGTAGATTATGGATGTTTTATTGTTATGATTGCTATAGACTGCTGTGAAACTGTAGTTGATTTGTAGTATAGAAATGAAATATGTACACGCCTGTAATGCAGACGCATACATACCAAAATTGAGCTGTATACAGTGATAACTTTGAATCTAAGGCAACTCTTGTGGAAGACACTTTATTAAATTTTCCTAACCAGAACTATAACTGTTCATAAGCTTAAAAAATAACAGTAAGAAGAAGGCATGCTACATATAAATGGGAGGAGATTCACAAAAACCAAGTTCATAATCTTGATTAGAAGCAGAAAGTCATATACCGTTGGGTATAACACTTATAACTAATTAATTACCTCATTTTTATATATTTCATCTTTCTTTAAGAAAATTGCCATAACGGGATCTCTTCCTTCCTCCCAGCCTATGCTTCCCATGATTTTACTAAGTTTGAGAAAGGGTAATAGGCTAAGGTCACCCAAAGAATTGAATTGAATTGAATTTATTATATTTCTATGCCGCCCTTTTCCCCGAAGGGGACTCAGGGCGGCTCACAACCCAAGTCAAGGGGGGGGGTACAAATAAGGAATAAAAAAGATGAACAGAACAATACCACAATTTAAAAGCACACAACAACCATACCATTCGAGGGGGGACAAAAGCTCATTAGCCCCAGGCCTGTCGGAACAGCCAGGTTTTAAGGGCTTTGCGGAAGGCCTGGAGGGTGGTGAGGGTTCGAATCTCCATGGGGAGCTCGTTCCAGAGGGCCAGAGCAGCCACAGAGAAGGCCCTCCTCCGGGTGGTCGCCAGTCGGCATTGGCCAGCGGATGGAATTCGGAGGAGGCCTAATTTGTGGGATCTAATCGGTCTATTGGAAGTAATTGGCAGCAGGCGGTCTCTCAAGTACCCAGGTCCAATACCATGAAGGGCTTTATAAGTGACGACTAGTGCCTTGAAGCGTATCTGAAGACCAATAGGCAGCCAGTGCAGCTCGCGGAGGATAGGTGTAGCGTGGGTGAACCGAGGTGCACCCACAATCGTTCGTGCGGCTGCATTCTGGACAAGCTGAAGTCTCTGAATGCTCTTCAAGGGCTGCAAGTTATAGTCAAATGTAGATTTGAGTCTGGATCTTCCTGCTTCTGGTCCAATGCTTGACTATGTCTACTCTGTTACTGATTGCTCACTGATTACCCATCTTGTACTGCAAACTGTGGCCAGTTGATGAACCATCAGTTCCAAGCAGCGGACCTTATTAACTGTGCTGGCCATGACCGTTGAAAGAAACACTGGAGTCTGTTTATGATTTATGCTAGTGTTATATGTTTTAAAAGTTGCAGCAAACCTTAAAGGAGTGTTAACGCTGGAGAGTCACGCAACATTTCTTGCTAATATTTCACTTTTGAGAGCAAACTGCAAATATTATTTCTGTGCAGTTTTGCTGAGTCATTGAAACTTTATTAAGTCTCCTATTTCCACTCATTTCCTGTCTTTTCATGAAACAGTTGGATGGGTTCTTTTCCTATCTACATTTAACAGAAGTACTAGCAAAAGAAAACATTTGATGTCATTGGTATGATCAGAGAACAATTGTTAGCATTTATTGCCTTTCACGAATCTCCTTCTGCCTTTATTTTTCTTTTTCTTTTAATGAATCCAGGCAAGTAATTTGCTATCTCCATGAAGGAGAACCACAGAAGAGAGTTACTATCCCCAGCAGCGACCTTATAAACTTGAAGAAAAGCCACTCAAGGACTTTTTGTTCCTTCTGCTTAATGGATTTGCAATTTAAAAGGAGATGCTGTTATTTGTTGTCACTTGATATATGTAAAAAAAAACAGTAACAACAAATGCAGAGGTGTTAGAAATATTGTCACAGTTTTTCAAAGAAGTCTCTGTCAGCATTTCCAGAAGAAGAGAGAAACAGCAGGAGCTCTTCAAATGAGGCTTTAATTACAAAAATGAAGGAACTCAGCATAGGAAAGGATATTGGTGCTTCCTACACCTGCCAAAGAGAAATTTCAGCCTCCTAAACTCTGAATCTAATAAGCAGCCTTGGTCCCTAAAGATGTTTACCTTCTGCTTCTCTCTTCATCAACCTTGACTGAGCTATAGAATAATAATTTCCAGCAATAAAAATGATGAAATCATACACTGTTTCTGTATGGCAAGGTTAGCTTGACCGCTTGCTTCCTACGCTTGCAACTCATCTTCCACCAATTGTGCAATGCCAGACGTAGTTTTTTCAGACACGGACCCTACAGTTCCATAATTTTATTTAAAAAAAACTCCTGACTATGCCCTACAACTTTTGTGAAAGAGCTTGATTCAATCACAAATAAACCATTCATGTCTGTTCACACATCATGCTAATACAGAGCTGTCATTAATACCCAATTGCAAATAATGGCTTCTAGATGTGATTGACAGCACACAAATAATGCTTTTAAATTGGTCTCATTTACACATCACACTAAGCCTAAAACAAGCTAACCAGATTCTGAGAGGGTGTGAGCAATTCAGCTATGTACAGTGGGTCATTCAAAATTGTTGACTAATAGATAATTAGTCTAATAGTAAAAGATAATTGGGCACATTGTTCTTACCAGTAAGTGTTCTTACACTTACCGGAACTGAAGCAGCTTCTGGGTGAGAAGTGAAATGCCTTCAAGAAAAACAAAGGAAGTCCAGTTGCCTTTTGAAAAAATACCATTGGTACAACCACGATCTGGATGACTGAGAATCTCCATAAAGGTAAAGGTTCCCCTCACACATACGTGCTAGGCGTTCTCAACTCTAGAGGACGGTGCTCATTTCCATCTCAAAGCCAAAGAGCCAGAAATGTCCAAAGATGTCTCTGTGGTCATATGACCAGCATGACTAAATGCTGAAGGCACACAGAACTTCCCACCAAAGGTGGTCCCTATTTTTCTACTTTCACTTTTACATGCTTTCGAACTGCTAGGTTGGCAGAAGCTGGGACAAGTAACGGGACCTCACTCCGTTACGCGGCACTAGGGATTTGAACCGCTGAACTGTCAACCTTTCTAATTGACAAGCTCAGCGTCTTAGCCACTGAGTCACCGCATCCCTGTGAATCTCCATAGACATGTGCAAAGAACAGAAGAGCAAAACAATTCTCCTTTTACAGATGGAGACAGGAATTATTTTTAAACATTTAACATTTGTATTTAGTTATAAGATAAAATAAGATACAAAATACAAAAGTAAATAGGAAAGCAGTGAGGAAGAGGGGGGAGAAGAGAAATGAGGAAGGATTGGGAAAAAGAAATAGAAATGTTGACATCTGACTCTCTCTGTTGCAGTAATATAAGACATTAACATCAAACCACGCCTTTTTTATTTTTTTCATAATAATAAAACTAGTATTTTCTATAAGGATCTATCAATCTAGTCGGTAAAACCCACAATCAAAGTTTCATTCTTTTCTACTTCAAGCACGAAGTTCAGAAGCGGCCTCCATATGGAAACAAAAGTGGCAGAAAAATCTCTGACTGAGGTACAGATCTTTTCCCTACTAGTGACATTTACCACCATCCCTAACCAAGAAATGTCCACAATAAAAGCAGAGCCACAGTAAGAGCAGAGCTTGAGGGAAAGTCCATGATTTTTGGTGTTAACTATTAATTTTTCATGCTCAACTTGCGCAGTAAGGCAAGCCATTTCAGTTAGATTCACATATCATGCAGAACTACCGGATATTCTGTTAACTGACAAGGGTCACCAATGGCACACAGACCAACACCAGTCTGCGGTGTGCCAGGAATCAGGCTGGGTGTGAGAGTGAAGCCCCATCCACACATGCATAACATCCAGGCAGCACGTAAAACCCTGCTTCCCCTCCATCCATGGAAAAACTGCCCTCCACAGAACTGGTCCCTGACACCCAAAATGTTGGGGCCTGCCATGTTACTGCACAATTTATGAGTTAGTATATTGTAGTCTTCTTCATAATCCATAATTGAACCAACCACCATTTTGTTCAATGTAAGAACTCAGGCTTTGTAGAGTCAGTCATTGGGAGGGTCCTTTGTGCCTTCTTTGTTTTTTGCCTATTGCATGTTTTCCCTTTTCTCTTGCTTTTTTGGCTTGTCATAAAAGTTTCACTTTTCTCTTAATAGCAGGCTGTTGCTTCCTTCCTCTATATGGCTCTCAGCAAGCATTTAATGAATTACTTCCTGAACATTCATTCTCTTCTCAAAAAGATTAAATTGACATAACCAGCCCACTAATTAAGTTGCAAGATGCAACTTAATTAGTAAATTCTCATATGTCATTTTCTGCTTTTTGGGCAGTTTTGGGGAAAAAATAAAAAGGAGAGGAGTTCTGAGCCCGGGAGAAGTGTTCAGAAGCTTTTTGTTAATTCAGGTGATTCAAAGTTGGTTAATAAATAAAATCAACTGCAGGCTTTCTTTCTTTACTGTGAAATTGGCTAGATGAAACTATTAAAAGTAATAGTTAAAGGGCTCGGCCAATGAAACCAGCTGTGACCAGGAGGGTTTACAGGGATGGCATGGCAAAGAAGTCAAAGTGGTCATCATGATGACGCAAATGAATCTCCACCTTTTTGCACACAGCACTTGTAAAAAGAGTGTGCAACCTGAACTGCACCATTGCTGGTGTCTTCTTAATTTTTTCAATCACTCTACTGCAGCCACTTTGGGTTATGTAGTGATTAGAGGTGCGGCATTTTCAAGAGAAATGATTTAAATTTTTATCCCTATTTGAAATCACATTTATCCCTAAGTGAATCTACAAGTAAATCAATAGGTAAAGGTAAAAGTTCTTCTCGCACATATGTGTTAGTCATTCTTGATTCTAGGGGCCGGTGCTCATCTCTGTTTCAAAGCCAAAGAATGTCCACTGTCCATAGATGTGGCCGGCATGACTAAATGCCAAAGACGCATAATGCATAATTACATTTTAAATGTAATGCAATATTACATTTAAAAATTGGAAGTTTCTATGACTTTAAAAATCCTAGATACATTTTTCCTGGAACACATGTAAAAAGACACAAGTTGTTTACTCCTCCGAAACAATGCTTAGTAAGCAAAAAAAGAGCTTTAAAATGTCAATCGAAAATTACCCCTGTGTAAACTGATCTAAATTTTCCTGGAATTAAGGCTGCTTCAAAATAAAGGGAGGAAGGGCAAAACCCCCAATTCATTTAGTTTTTGAACAAAACAAGCATATATGCTCAGAACAAATGTTTGATTCCCTGAAACATCGTGAATTTGAATTCACTTTTAGTTGACAAGCGATGCCTTCTTAGGTCTTAACAAGCATTCTGCTCTGCAGCATCTACAGCATTTATCTTCCCAAGAGGTCCATAAAGAGGGTGTGCATAAGTGCACCAGTGTGCCTACCGTCCCTGTCCTATTGCCCCCCGTTATTTGTATTCATTTCTTTCGTTCATGTCCATGTGTATATTATACCTGCTATCTTGTACATGTTTGACAAACTAATAAATACAAATACAAAATACAAATTCAATAAAATATTGCTGACTTTGTCAAAGATGCACAAGACCATTCTGGGATATGGGGGTTCAATCTTGACAATTCTGAAATTTTAAGTTTTTGAGTACCAATTCACCCACTTCTGGCCATTTTGATTAAAATATACATTACCATAGTGAAATGAGTCAAAAAGATGGGTAACTTAACTGGTGAAGTATCTGGAAATCAAGTTTTATTAGCAATGGTTGCAGGAGATACAAATATTGGCCTCTGAGAAAATAGGAAGAGTTTGTATCTGTCTTCAAAAATCTAAAGGGCTATCATGCAAATGATAAGGGCTATCACGCAGAAGATGGAACAGAATTCTGTTTGCTATTTCCAAGAGTAGCTCTTGAACCCAGGGATAGAAACTGCACTGCAGGGAAGCTAATTTTGGCTCACTATCAGGAGAAAGTTCCTAGTAGTCTAATCTTTTTAACAGCATAACAGATTGCCTCAGGAGGTGGGTTCTGCTTTGCTGAGAATATTTTAAAGGAGTAGCCTTGATGGCCATCTGTCAGAAAGGCAGATTTGCATCCTTTGTTGGAAATCCTGCACCAAGAAAGAGGTTGAGCTCCATTGCAAGCCTCAGTAGGAAGTCCAGGATGTTCTATAGCTCCTTGATTGTCTGTAGCTGCCCTCCCTCTGAACCCAACCCCAACACAAGTCAATGAATTCTAATTGTTCATTTGACTGAAAAAGAACTTTTTGTATCTGTAAAACAGTATCATTTGTTCTTAAAATAAAGCCTAATTTTCATTAAATATCAGTGAGGATGGAATTAAATCAATGTTTGTTTTTGGCCTGTTAGTTGAATTCTGTTTCTTGGCATACAACTCAAAGAACAAGCATATTTTTTTAAAAAAAGAATTAACCCCATTTTGCTTCTTGATGAAACGATCTCCTAGATAACTTTCAGTTTACCACCCACTCTTTCTAGAAACAAAATGGTGTCTCATGTTTGAATTATCATGCATAAGGTTGTGCTATAAATATGGCATGCATAGAAAATATCTCTCCTAACATTAGTCTTGAACTCCAAATTCAAGCATCATGCATTGAAAATTGTTCAAGTCAAAAATCAATTGCATAATTGCTATACTTTCTACCTTTTTTTCTTTTTAGAATTTGTATCACTTAGCTAAAGGAACAGCTTATTTCCATTGGGTGTGCCTGGTTCATATGGCAAAGTTCTCAATGTCTGATCCAGTAGGATTTTTTTTCTTCAACCAGTGTCAGTTCTTTTAGGTAGACCAGTCAGGAAACAATACTCCACAAGATACTAGTGTTCTATCTTATTGATACAGACAAGAGCAATGTTTCTCACCCTTGGCAACTTGAAGAGGTGCATACTTCATTTCCCAGAATGCCCAAACATACATGTTGGCTGGGGAATTCTGGGAGCTGAAGTCTGCACCTCTTAAAGTTGCCAAGGTTGAGAAACAATGGACCAGAATAATAGAATCTCAAAAAACTGACTGTGTTCCCCTTTCTGTCTGTTTCATATCCTGAGAATTAAGGTAGATTGTGTTTTAAGTTTTTTTCTTCATTTCCAAGGCTTAAAATATGCTTTTGTAACTGCTGCCAAATAGTTTCCCTATTATCTGTTTATAGCCATTTTTGCCAAAGAGTTTGATGCTATTTTTTGACTGAGAAAGTGTGATTGGCCTAAGGTTACCTAACTCAGGGGTCTCCAACCTTGGCAAGTTTAAGACTTGTGGACTTTAACTCCCAGAATTCCTCAGTCACCTTTATTGGCTGAGAAATTCTGGGAATTGAAGTTCACAAGTCTTAAACTTGCCAAGGTTGGAGACCCGTGACCTAACTGGCTTCCATGTTTAAGGGAGGAATAGAACCTAGATTTCCCCACTCCTAATCAATCATTTCAACCACACATCATATTGACACTTATCTATTGTTGGATTCAAATCATTCTGTGTCATGTAATCTTTTTTTAAACTATCATTTTGTTTTAGAATGTTTATCATAGTGGCACCACCTTGTGGATCAAAAGCCATTTATACAAAACAATTTATTTATGACTTGTATAATCTGAATTTCAAGCTAATTTTTGCTCACACGTATTTTGCATCTTAGAAATATATGTTTTCTGAAAAATATATACTTTGTATTAAGACCCTCCATTTTGTTGTTGTCCCATAAAATGAATAGAATAGAGGTAGCTGATTCTACCATTAGACATTTATACCAAGAAATTGACTTTGGATATCATAAATGGGCAGGAACTAATCTGATCTTTAATATGTTAGCAGACTGGGGTAGAGGTTTATGAGTACTTTCTCTGCTTCATTATAAACTGATTTAATTTTTATAAAATTAAATTAGATGGGACACCCTGGCACTGAAGTAGAAAAATGTCTGCATTTGTTTCTAATCATTGGACATATTCGTGAATCAAAAATCTATTCTGAAATTATGAAAATTTGCATGAAGATTTTTTAAAAACCTACCATTAGCAACCAACTCATCCTAAATATGATCAAGAAACTGTATGTAATTCCAATTATTTAATATAGATGACAGGAGCTTTTCACAAGCAAAGTGTAGTCTTATGAAACAACTGTATTAGCAGGTTAATTGTAATTTCTCAAATATTTAAACCATGGTTAAGCAAACCATGTCTATCTCATAGTATACAAACATAATGGCCGATTAATACAATACCTTGATCTAAACCAAACATCCAACACTTTATGATAAAACATGCTGGAACAGCATCCTCCAAAGATGAGGATTCTGCCCTCTCACTTTTGGTTCTGAAAATTTTGAAAATCTGGCTTTGGTCCCAGGTTGTGTTGGGTGATATTTACTCTTGGTTCAATTACCTTGCTTGTTTGTTATTTTTTCTGTCTATTAGATTAATTTAATCCGTCCATGTAATTCAATATTTTTTAGATGTTTTATATTTTCACTAGTTTTGAATGGCCAATAAATTTAAAGTAATAAATGAGTAAATTGGGTGTGTGATAGATATCATAATTTACATTGAAAACATTACTACCATATTGACCAAGGGCACAATCAGAAGAAACTAAATCCCTTTGGAATATAGTATTCAATAGTTTAGTTTAAAATAGCCTCATGTCCTATCCAGACTTAGTATCAAATCTGTAGCCAGATTGTGTTTGGCTTAATAAGTCTAAGGGCTGAAACTTGCGAGGTGGGAAATGACGCCAGCTGGAATCATTGTGTAAACACAGAGCAGATGTCAACCTTCAAAGCTAGGGAAAGAGTGGCTAAGAATTTGTTGATGTGAAAAAGGAAGAGACGGGACCTAGGATTTAAACCTTGACTTTGATATGCAAAGGAATAAATAGTTTGATTCCTATGCTCTATAGCAAACCTAGATATGTTATGGCCCCCAGGACTCTTTGGCTGTCAGGCCCAAGTGAGGTTAGTTGGAAATTAGAAATCAAATGTAAATAAGACCTAACATTGTATTCTTACCAGAAGCAGCTAATGAAAAGCATATATTGTAATTTACTGCTTTTTATAAAGCAATAAAATTAATATTGAGCAGAATTAAGTCTAGCCTATTGAATCAATTGCAGTTTCTCATCTGGTCCCTTGGAAAAATCAATTGCCCTCCCCTGTTCTACAGAATGATAATCTTTTGTGCATATATAAGGTAAAAGCAGAGTAACTTATATAGCCATACTGTGTCCTTGAAGCTTCCCACATTAGCTACTGATTCAGGGTTGAGTTTCTAGAGCAGGATTTATTCCTGGATCCTGTATGAAATCTGCCATACCTACCTTACCTAACATGTCCTTGTAGATGCTTCTAAAACAAACATTTAAGGGTCTAATTCCTGGCCTCATCAAGATGATTCAGAGTCCCGAATCATCTATAATACTAAGCTGAGATTTTCTTACCTATAGGCAGAGGTTGATTGCTCCCAGTTTGGGTGAACTGGTAGTAGCAGCGGCAGGAGGCTCTGCCTACTCGCCCAGACACTTCTGCACATGAACAAGCATGTCCAAACCACTGCACTCAATCCTGACAAGACCAAGTGGCTGGTGTTTTTTCCTCCCAACAATTGGTCATGTATTCCATCCCTTAGGCGGTGTGTGTGTGAAATTTTACACCCCTCAGACAGGGTTCGCAATTTGGGAGTCCTCCTGGATCCACAGCTGACCTTAGAACATCATTTGTTGGCTGTGACCAGGGGGGCATTTGCCCAGGTTCGCCTAGTACATCAATTGCGTCCCTACCTGAACCGGGAGGCTCTTGCAACAGTCACTCACGCCCTTGTGACCTCAAGACTGGACTACTGCAATGCGCTCTACATGGGGCAGCCCCTGAAGAGCATTCGGAAGCTTCAGCTTGTCCAGAATGCAGCCGCGCGAGCGATCGTGGGTGCGCCCCGGTACACCCACGTTACACCTATCCTCCGCGAGCTGCACTGGCTACCTATCGGCCTCCGGATACGCTTCAAGGTGCTAGTCGCAACTTATAAAGCCCTTCATGGTATTGGAACTGGATACTTGAGAGACCGCCTGCTGCCAATTACCTCCCAAAGACCTATTAGATCCCACAGACTAGGCCTCCTCCGAATTCCATCCGCCGGCCAGTGTCGATTGGTGACCACTCGGAGGAGGGCCTTCTCTGTGGCTGCTCCAGCCCTCTGGAACGAGCTCCCCGTGGAGATCCGGACCCTCCCCACCCTTCAGGCTTTCCGCAAAACCGTTAAAACCTGGCTGTTCCGGCAGGCCTGGGGCTGATGAGTTCCCATCCCCGCTCGAATTGTGTGGCTGTTGATTGTTTTAAAATTGTCTTTGTATTTTGTTGCTTGTCCTTTGTTTTTTCTTTTGTACTATCCCCCCCCCCTCCTTGGTTTGTTAGCCGCCCTGAGTCCCTTCGGGAATAGGGCGGCATACAAGTGAAATAAATCTTTGAAACCTTTGAAACCTTTAGTAAAAAAATTGGCAACCCACCACTGCCTATAGTTTGTTAAAGAAGCCAGAAAATGCTACATGACAAGCCACAGATTGGTTGCCATAAAGTACCCAATGATTTAGGGCATTGTGTGAAACTAGTCCCCAAAATATGCGTCCAGAATGAATCAGGAAAAGATTTCTACTACATAAAGCAAACACTTGTATCTTCTTATAGATCCATGCTTTGTGTCTGACGTACTTAAAATGAGCAACATCTTCCTAGTAATAGATATGTGTGGGCTAGGCCTTGAATTACCCCACCCCCAGAATGATCACAGCCAAAAGAAAAGTATTAGGATCCATTTTAGGTCAGGACTCTAATTTGACTTTATCACCAAGCAACACCTCAGAGATGAGTAAACTGTCAAGATTGTAGAGACAGAGAAAATTGAGGGGGAATGTGAAGGAAAGAAAGAAATACACTCGTAAATTCTTGATTCATAAGATAATTTAAGCAACTTATAACAATACAACTTCTTTTCTGAGCAAATTAACAACAAAGGGGGTGAACAGCACATTATCTTAAGTATTTCTATTCATATTTAAATTCCTGGTGATCTTTTTTTCTGCCTGTGAGAACTGCTTATTTTATTTCTGGAGGGACATACACATTTTCATATAACCTTCATTATGATTCTTCTAATTAACCAATGTGCTTTACAATCAAGTATCAGGCTGTCACCAAAATCAACACTTTTCAGTTATTAATAGATTATGGAAAAACATTAATTCCCCCCCCCCAAGTTTCATTTCATTTGATCTCATTACTTCATGAGCCAGATGGTTACAGGGCTAGATCTGTCAACAGTTATTGGAAGGAAGAATACATTAACACACACACACACACACAAACACACACCATCCAAATGAAGCATGAGCAGCATTTGAAAAAATATTTTTTTTAAAAAATGACTGAATTCAGCTCATGCTGCTTAGAAATCCCAATCAAGCACACCAAGCTAGGCTGCTGAAAAACGAGCAATTGTGAATGGTCTAATTTTAATATATTTTCTCACCATGGTCTCTTGGTATTCTTACTATCTACTCCATAATTACAACAGTGTATGGCTCCAGCTGGGTGATCCTATAATTTTTCCAGCTGAAGTGATCCTGTAATTTCTCTTTCAAAAATGTTCCTATATTGTATCCTCTTTCTTCATTTGGCAAACATGATGCCAACTTATCAAAAGTTCATGCTTGTCTCAAGACAGAGGTACTTGCCCTATACCACACTGAAATATTTGTTTCTCTTATTATGGTACCCAAACCTATTAGACTCTGGGCAGCAAAAATTCAAGCTGCCACTAAGTGGCATCAAAGAAAGGAAAAAACAAACAAACAAAACCCTTAATTTTTGCTGCCATCTAGATATTCTTCTTATTTTCCACACAACTGAAAATCTAACAGTATAATCAGTAACTTCCCTGGGTTTCATTTTAATGTTTTTTTTAGTCTATCTGAAAAAAAGGACATTGTTAAACCTCAAATGCATTGAAAGCCAGCATATGATCCTGCAAGGTTCTTACATTTTTATAGATGACATTAAAAACATTCTCCTTCTGTCCCAAATTTAATTCCTGCAGATTCTTCACTTAAAGGACCAGATTAGATGGAAGACCATGGGAAATTGGAACTACTTGAGTGGAGGGAACAATACTGGATAATGGTATAAAACAGCTTCCCTTCTTATATTGGCTTGATACCATTTTTTCCCTTTTGCATCTGTAGTTTCTGCCAAAAACCTGCTAGGAGATATGAGCTTTTTATGTTGTGTGACTCCCGCCTTCAGTTAATCGCAAACTGAATCACAGTTATACAGTTCAACTGAGTAATAAACTATAATATGATTGGGAGAAGAAACTGGAGAGGGCAGTATCATTACACATCCCTTTTTTAACCCAGTTTAACAAGTTGCTCTCAAGAAGTTATTTATTCCAGCTGTCAAAATCCTGTTGTTGAGATGATGGCGATCAAATCTCTTTTAGATCCTAATATTCACATCCTTGCCTGAAGGATTTGAAATACTAATATTGCCCATATCTCTTTTCTTGTCAGCAAAATGATTTTTTTGACATTGATTATTTGTTCCAAAGCCATAGTGCATTTTGTTTGTTACAGTATCAACACTTATTAGCATGAAACGAATACCAAGAATCAGGAAACAGTTGTGAATCATGTCACTATAGAACATGCAAATAGGAGCAAGACAAAACATATTTTAATAGCTAAAATTTTAAAAAGCATATATAATGGTTTTCAAATTCACAAGCATATTCTGTATGTAGAGGATGGAATACTGAATCAAAACATCTAAGCAAGCTGGAAACAAAGGCCATAGCCAAATGTCTCTATTAGAAGTCTGCAGTAACCTGGGATGAAAGAGATTTGTGGATTCATAGCATTATTGGGTCATTCACTCTGTAGATGTGTCTTTTCTTGGACTTGGCATGATCCAAGCAAAAGAGGCATTTGATGTAAGTTAATGCTGATAGGCACCCTATGCATACCCATGCACATCCTGGAGCGCATTCTCCCCCCTAATCTGGATCACTGCACAATCCTATTACTATCAGCATAACTTACTTCCCAGAGCTAAACTAAACATCATGTGGATTATTTTTGGTTTATGAAGTGTAAACTCAGTCATTACAGCTTATGGTTATTTCTCAACTTATTCAACATCGTGTGTTCAATAAACCATGATTTTAAAAGCTTCAAGTTTAGTTTTACAATTAGCAATTACACCTGTGCTTTAAAGCATCGAGAAGAGTTGTTACCAAGAGTTTATTAGGATTGCAGTGCATAGAAAGATGTTTAATTCCATAAACATGTCTGCTAAAGTCTAGATAGAAAGTTCCAAGCTGGTGCTGACGGAAGTTATCTTTCAAGCATTAATGAAATCTTGCAAGCAGGGAAGTATTTTAATCAAATTCAATTCCAACATCTATATTGGAGAAAATAGGTAAGAATGCTAATGTGTCCAGATGGATCTCACAAATGGTCTTTGTCTCCAGATTTAGGCAAATTACCAGGTATGTGTGTGGAAGGCACATAATGTCACAAACAATTTTGTTTTAAATTCATTTTATTTTTTGGGGTGGGGGATGGTATATATTGCAATGGCATGCTGTCAAACATACAACTATTAGGAGGGCATTAGTTCGGGGAAGTTTTGTTGTAAGGACTTCTCAAATAACCAAACATGCAATGACTTTGAACTCTCCAACCTGGCATGTAAAGCCTGAAGGCAATGCATGCTAATAAAACACATTCAGAATCATAATGTTTACTGCAGTTTTTTAAAGATATGTTTCATTTTTCCATGAAAGTGAATATATACATGGATAGCTGTCATGTCTTGCAATATTTGAAATGCACCTGAATGCAACAGTTATGAATCTTTCTATAAACGAATTAATCAGTGTTATATACACTGACTGTTTCCTGACTCACACTTTTTTCTTCTTGCTAATGCTGATTCAAAACTTGTATTCCTACAGCTTCTATTTTACAGATAATTACTACTCAAACATATAATAACTACTTTACCTATCTGCTATTCTTTGTCACTGCTATCCTTCTAATATCTTGGATGGTTTTTTATGTGCTTATTAAAGGAAAACAGGTTCATGTTTGGGAAATAGTAATTGCTTGCTTCCCAAAGAGAATCAATAATGACCTATTCCTTTCTATGATTATTTATAGCTGTGCTCAACAGTGGACATTGTTGAATGTTGCAGCCATTGTATATTTTCTCTTAAAGCCAGAATGTTAGTCTCTGGGCACAATTTCTCTTATGATTTTATAGTACCCATCCCTTTATTGAAACATTATAATGTCATCTCTAGATAGACCAAAATAAATAAACAAATACATAGCAGTACTTCCTTTCCCTTTAGGATATTTTTTGAAAGATCATAAATAAACTAAACAATTATAGAAGTAAATAATTGAAACTGGACCATCATTATATGTCTATATAAAGTTCAAAATCAAACTGGCAAATAGCATTAGCAGTTTTCCTCTTTCCGATCTCCTTCAAAAACACTGTACGATCCCACCAAAGTTGCCATTTGCCTCGAAAGAATAAAACCAAAATAACCATTCTTTCAGTTCCAGTATTTAAAAAAAAATCAGTCAAAAATAGCAGGGCTCTGGATTCTTTGAAAATTATTTGAGGTCTGGAACATATCTGCATACTTCTTTAAAGTAATAGTGTATTTTTTCCCCAAATAGGTTTGAGGTTTCTTTAATGCTCTGCATTAAATATATGACTACTTTAATGAATTGACTCATTAAAGCAATTGCATCCTTTTTTTGAAGCTCCCTCCCCCCCAACTGAAAATTTTAATGATGTGTTGTTGCTCGGAAAGACTTCTTCCAATTTGTTTTAGACTCCCTAGTCTTTGGATTTACAAAACTTTATGATTATTAGTTCATGTAGAATAAGAACCTTTGAGGAATATTAATGTGTCAGGTGGATTGTGTATAACCACTCAAAAATTATGATGTATATGTATACATGCATGTCTATAACTATAATTACTTGGGAAAGTTAAAGGAGTTTATAAAACTAGTCTACTTGTTTTAAAGAATCTTTTTCTCTGTTTATCTGACTACTGAGATTAATTGGACAGTTTTCATAAAAATGCCTTTTTCATTGGTTGTGCCCAAACTCCTCTCAGACATGCATGGATAGTGCCATCATCATTATCCTTCAAGCACAAGAAAAATGTTCAATATTCTTTACTGGAAATTTACTTTTGATTTCACCTAGCTCCCAAGTTTTGTATTTTAAAAAATGTTTTCCTTCTGTTTGTGCATTTTTTACTCCCATATTTTTATTTATGTTTTCATTTGTATAGTACTTTAAATAATACATAGATTATTTAAATGAATTCATTTTTCATCCTCCTTCAGGGCTATGATTAAAATATGTGTAAAAGCTTTGCATGTGAAATTGATATTTTACATAACATCACTCATTGCATTTTACTTTCAGGGAAGGGTGAAAAATTCACAAAGCAGAGACTGCCACTCTCTCTTAAACATAAAAAGAATTCCAGAAGATTTTTCTTGAACCTTAAATATGGCATGAAACCTTGCAATGTATAATCACCTAAGGATGATGGAGTAAATGTCACTTAAACCCCAGCTAGATTTTTAAAAAAATACCAAGGAAAAGAAAACAGGTTTAGCTGTTATACTATCTTGCAAGGAAAGGTAAGTATTTTAAGGCTATTTTATGCCATCAATTGCAAATAGGCCTAATTAAATTGGACAGGAATTACTTTGGCATAATGCACAGAATTGTGTTGCATATCCCACTGATTTCAATAAGGTCAATTTTAAAATACAAACACATTTCCATTAATGCCACTATGTTTACTTTCCTGAATTATGCTTTTTGTATTTTCTTTGTGTCCTGCATTAACACAAGGCTTGTTCAATGTTTGAGAGATGCACTAATTGAACTGACTGAAATCTCAGTAAAGAATGCATCAATATAGCAAGTGACAATTTGCTTAGATATTTATGCAAAATGAACAAGAAGTTTATTTAATATAGTCACTATTCTTTACCTATATCTTTTGATTGATTGCTTTGTTGTCAAGTTCATTAGGCAGTCTAATTTGAACCACAATTAGATTTTATCTTTTTAAAATATAAAGCAGATTCCCAGGTCATTAATTAAAGGCCCTGACTCAAGGAACTGCAAGATGGATGTTGCAATCCTCCACCAATGACCCAGATCAGCAAAACAGAACAGTTTAGCTTTGAGAAGCAAATAGTCTTCAGCTAATTGAATGCAAACTTTTGCCGTGCTTTTCTCTGAATGGAAAAAAAAGGTTTCTAAAATCTTTTGGTTTTGCTGCAAGTCAGACAGCAAAGTCACATGTAATAGTTTGAGCCCACTTTAATGAAAATGGAGAAAATGCATTTCATATATTAAAAAACCAAATGCATCTATTATTTCTGCAGGCAGCTGACTGAATGTTTGGATAATGCTCTACCTTCCAAATTTTTCATGAAGGAGAAACAGAGTTGTAAATATATGGATTACATCTTGTCATATTTTGTTTCCTCTATTTTTATTCTTCCATTTTATTGATCACTTGGCTGCCTGAAAGATATCTTGTCTGTTTTGAACCTTGTAAGATTGGGAGTAAGACTTCTGATTCCATAACATATTTACTGATTTTGAACTGTTGATGATGTTGCTAAAGTCCTTGGGTCAAGGAGCTAAAGTAGAAAAACAATATCTATCACCAAACTAAAACAAGATAGTAAGCATATTACAGTGGACTATTTTCACTACTCAATTAAATTTCTATATCTAATCATTTTTGAATTGGTGGTAAATTATACAACCATAATTGTGACATTTATGGCATGAATAGTCTTAAACTAGCTTCAGTGCTAGCTGCTATAATAATTGTACCTGTAGTAAAACAAAGAAACAGAATAAAAACCACACCTATAGAATATTACATCAAACTGTAATATTGAATATTACTTGAAATAACATCATAATTATATATCATTCACAAATGTTTAGAAAAAATTGTCATAAATTGGCACCCAATAGATTTATTAATTGACTATAGTTTATATCCCAGCAATCATCAACAATTTCAAGATGACATACAAATCACATTTATTCTCAAAATAATTCTGTGAGAGCATGATGACAGATAACTTTATCTAAAGTCACCTGGTGATCTTTCATGGTTGAATATAGGTTTGAAGCTGGTAATTCTGATTCCAGTCTAAGATCCATTTTGCTCTTAGGTTCATGTCTCCTAAATTATCACTTTAATAATGGAATATCTAGAATAGGCTATTTTCTAATCCTGCAACAAAAACAGGGAGACACAATTAAATAAATAAAGATAAACTGACCTTTTCACATTATTTGTTAATGTAAGAACTTCAGTGAGTTCTATTTATCACCATTTGCTGTAATAAAAAAAGGCACTCAATGCCTTTAATTACTTTCAATTATTGTTTCTTAAGAGGAGTACCAACAGCATTACCACATGGGAATTTTTGTTTGCCTGGAATTTTTTATAGAGAAATATTAATTTTGTTTTTTAAAAGAAGAAACTGACATCAAGTATGGAATAG